>NW_017307353.1:80706-107242 GCF_000935625.1 Nanorana parkeri
CTTTGTTATGGTGGGGGGGAGGGGGGGGGCATACGAAACTTTGCTATGGGGCCCTGTGATTTCTAGTTACGCCCCTGGAATAACCCTATAAATATTTAAAAAAATATTTTTAAACATTTATCACAATTTATTAATAACATAAAATGCATAAAAAATATAAATGACTAATACAATAATTCAGGTCAAACTCCACATTTAAACCATGAAGAAACAATACTTCAGTCTTATAAATCCACTTCCCTTCTTGTTTAGATAATTCCCTGATTCTATTTGAACCTCTCCAGTGTGAAAAACCTTTTTCAATCACAAAAATGGTAAACCTCTAGGATGTTTATTATGTTCTTTGGCACAATGTTTAGATATGGAATGTTTTTGTAACCTTTCTTAATATTATAAACATGTTCTTTGATCCTCACAACAACTAGAGGTCTTACCTATATATTGAACACGGGTACTGCAATATATATATTAGACCTTATGGTAAGAAATAAACTCTCTAATACTGTATTTTCTTTCCGTTTTTGCTCCTATTTTTTCTTTTCTCCGTCTGATAATATTCTGTTTCTTTACAGGGCAAATATTTTCCGCACCCATAAAAACCTTTACCTTCAGGGCCCATTCACACCATGTCCAGATCATCTCCAGACCAGACCAGATTGTTTCCGGACCCAAAGTGCATCCTAATGTATTACTATGCTATTTCTGCCCTCTGTTCACACCAGCGCAGTCCGTTCTAGACCAGACCAGAAAAATACTGTTTGTTTTATTTTGTCTGGTCTGGAATGCACTAGAACGCATCAAAAACACATGAAACGCACTGGAACTCACCTGTAAGACCATTTTAAGTTAAAAATAAAATGAAAAAATTCCAATCGCAGCAAAACGCAATGCACTGTGTTCCAGATCTGGTCCGGAAAATGGTGTGAACCTGCCCTCACTGTTTTAGTTTTATCTGGTGGATCAGTCACACTCTTAATTTATCTCTTAAGTTTGGGGCTTTTTTTTATATACAAACTGAGGTTTTTCGGACAGAATGTTATTTAACTGTGGATCTTTCCTCAATATATTCCAATATTTCTTGAAAATCTGATTCACGCTCTTATATTGCTTACAGGTATTGCTGCTGCCACCATTTTTAACCCCAGTCACAATGTGTCTATTAATGAAGAACAGCTGCGAGTGGCATTTGATGGAGACGCTGTTCTTTTTTCTGATGAGTCTGAGCAGATAGTGAAGGAACATGGCTTAGATATGTTCTTTGAACATGAGAAGGCATTTGAGAACAAACCACTGGCGCAGGTACTGGCATCTTTGTATTACCTAAATGGATACTTTCTCAGGCCTGTTCTTTTAACTGAGATTTGCTTATAATGGGCTGTGGTAAAGGGGATTTTCCTGATAAATCAAAGCTAAAGCATAACTCCAGTTGCACATCCAAATACACTCCATTACCTGTTAAAGTATCTGCAATTCTATTCAGCCAGTCTGGTGATTCAACACTGCACAGCTAGGCAGGTGACAATGAACAATTAATGAGCATCAAAACTTCCACTGAGCATGCTGGAAACAAAGAACTAGCACAGGAAGTTGTAAAAAGGGAAACACAGGGATCATGTTCATGGCTCCATGATATGATCAAGGTATGTGACCTAAAAGACTGGCTGAACGGAATTACAAATCTTATGCCAGGTAAATTTCTGACTGGAGTTCAACGAAAAGCAGTAAGATAATAGTCAAGCAATTACTTTCGTGTTTGTCGGGATTTTTTTGGTATAGTAATATGACCCTAGATCGTGTGCAGCCCTGAAACCCAGGAGGAGTGCCTGTGTATCTGCAAACTTGAAACAAAAAAACCCAAAAGGGCGCAACACTAGGTGGGCTAACTGACCGGGTCGGGAGACCCAGGGAAAATGACAGGAGAATAGTGTGACAATGGGTGCACTGGGAAAAAGAGCAACCACAGGAATGGGGCCACGGACTAAGTCCTCATTCCTGTGGTTGCTCTTTTTCCCCCCCTTTTCTTCCTCGCCCACAGCCTCCTCTCCCCGTGTGGATGCACATCCCCTGGCTCACCAGTTCCAGGTAGATACCACGGATGACCAGATCCTTTGCACCGGCCGTCCATCCTCTGGTCCCGTGAAACGAAATGTAAGTGCTTATTCTTTTTCCTCAGCTATCCTTTGGTTTTTCGCCCAGTGCACCCATTGTCACACTATTCTCCTGTCATTTTGCCTGGGTCTCCCGACCCGGTCAGTTAGCCCACCTAGTGTTACGCCCTTTTGGGTTTTTTTGTTTCAATGGGCAACAAGGGCAATCATTTTCTGGAACATCATGTTCAGTTCCAAAAGCAATATTCATGTCCCAAACCAGGGCATGATCAATCTCAATGCATCTTAAAGGAAAAATAAAGTTGAACTCTATATCATCTAAAGTATCATCCAATAGTACTAATGATCCATGGATTATATTGTAATCTTCTTGATGTATAAACTAACATGTACTCATCAAAATTAACTTATATTGCACCTGTATGCCATATATCCAATTAAATATCTGCTAACTAAAGTCTTACTAAAAGGTCCCCACACACCTTACGATAATCGTACGATAATCTCGGGAAATCCCGCGATCGTACGATTATCGTAAGGTGTGTGGAAGCCGTGTGACCTCTACTACTGTAAGGTCGCATGACTTTAAACTTACGAACATGTTTCAAAACCCGCCGAGCGTCGTACGATGTTCGGTTTTCGTAAGATAAAAGCCGGACGGGCCGGTGTGCGCAAGCGCACACTGCCCGTTCGGCATTGCGGTCATCGGAAGCCCGCCCCTCAGGGGGCGTGGCTTGCGATCATCGCAAGTACGATCTGCCTATGCAAGATAGGCAGATCGTAAATTTTTTTAAGTACCTTACATCCATCGCAAGACAAAAGTCTTGCGATGGTTGTAAGGTGTGTGCCCAGCCGTACACATCAAAACGCCGGCTTCCTTGATTGATCCCAGCCATAGCTCCCCTCTCTCTGTATAGATTCCCGCCGCATTTACACACGCCGTCCAACATCGGCGTGTGACCATGCAGCTAGGACTGGGCATCCGTCTGCATATGCGTCCTCATATAGGGTGCATCTGAATGGAGGTGCCCCGCCCCTCCCTGCGATGCCACCTCCCTCCCAAGGTCTCTCTGTATGACAGGACGATGGCAGGAGCCTCCCAACACTGTCCCCTCTCACAACCACGCTAGGCAGAGCCCTACCTATGTCAGCGTGATGAGAGGATGTAACACCCTGGGAGAACAGCAATCACACCACCCCTCCCCCGACAAGGGGAATGGGGTGATATAAAGATGCAGACCGTCCCCCTATGTATGGTAAGGGGGTAGGCCCACCATTACCCATCCCGAATAGTGGGGATGACTCCCAGACAGGCAAACAACCACTCACCATCCAGAATGTCACCTTTTGGAACATGAAATAGCCATAATTTGAACAATCATAATACATTAATTTGAGCTATAAATAACATGATTAACCAAATATGAATATGTTGCTTCTTTGTGTATAATTAATTATGCCATACAATAAAACCAAAACCTTCGGAAAGAGCACAATTACAAAGTACTATTAATTATGTGAAAAATGAATGTGAATGTGTGAACAAGGTGTGCTATAATTAGCTATTTTCTCCAATTCAGAGATAGCTAAGATGTCATGTCAGTTAGAAACTCACACTGGTGCTATTCAATAAACCTCGCCTATGGCACCTGAGGTCTCCCCACTTAATTAAGCTAATCTCCTCCCCACAACACTGCACTCATGTGTGTTTTGTTAGAAAATACCACACAAAAACAAATCCCTCTCTAGTCTTAAGCTGGCCATACACCTTACAATTGTCTGCAGATATTCTGTAGTCAGATGGAAAAGGTGCAACAGATTCCTCCATTTACACTAAACTATGTGGATGGAGTAATCTCCACCTGGGCCAATCCGTTGCACTTTTTCCATCTGACCACAGAAAATCTGCAGATAATTGTAAGGTGTATGGGCACCTTTACAGGGACTCCAAACCCCCCTCCTTTCACTCACATTGGACAGCAGCTAAACTAATCCTCATACCTATAAAAGCCCCAAGAAGTAACATTCCCTAATAAAGTGATAGTCCTGTTATCTATGGGGGATATGAGGGGGGATATCTATGGGGGATATGATATCTATAGTCTACTTGGGTTTACATTGTTTTCTCATATTGACTGCCCTAGAGTTTGCTGGAATAATTTGAGTTGGTTCCTAGCATCTATATTATGCACTCACACCTGGCTGCATCCTAATGTTATACTATACGATTGATATTTGTTTGTAGATATCCTGAGGCAGAGATTGCGCTTCTCATATTTGATCGCCGTCGGTTTCTCTCTATCCTCTCTGTTGTCCTTGACTGTTTCTGGAGATGACTCCCCGACAGTGCGGATCCACTCACCACTAATGTCCCACTTATGGTATTTATGTATGTATTTAATTGTTTACATTTTGTTATTGGTCCGTTAATTATGTTTGAAACATTAATATACTGATTGGCATATTCATGTGAATCTTAAAGGTTACCTCCGACTTCCTGATGAAGCTTCGGCGAAATGCATAGAAGGCTGGACCCAGTACAGACTCGCAGTATATCTTAGTTTTATTATGACTATTTATAAAATTATTTATTATAATGAAATCGATTAAAATAAGTTCATTGTATCTATTATGCATGTATCATGCACATGTACAGAGTCGAGGGAGGTTTTATGCCGTTTGATCATGGATACTAGTGGGTATATTTTTATCATGTGGATCATGTAATCTTTTAATAAATAAATGTTATTTCACTGTGTAATTTTGTCATCACTATGTTATATTATCCCTAATTGCATTTTTTGACGCCTTAAAAGCCCCATCTATCTCCTTTTTTTGTAGGATTTTTTGGTAAGCTAACTAGGGATGTACCAGTTACCAGATACCAGTTCAGATACCAGCGCCGATACTTGGCATTTTCACCAAAACTACCAAGGTCGCAGAAGTTGCAGCTGTGACAGGGCCCTGGCGCTCCACCACTGTCCTGAAATCATTAAAGGAGAATTATGAGGCGAGTGATTTTCAGTCAGCCTCATAATCTGACCCGACCTGTGAAAATTAAACGGTCACAGGTCGGCTCAGTAGATCGGGGAGTGAACACATAGCGGCGCTCGCTCACTTTTTGATCTATCCGTGCAGAGAGCCGTGACTGTCACTCACGGCTCCCTGCAGGGATTCCCCCCCTCCCCTGTCCGATCCTCCAGCGCTGACTGTCGGAACGGACGGGGGAGGGGGCAGGTACAGCTGGCTCTGCCTCTAGATAGGCAGAGCCAGCTGTCACTCACGCAGCTGGGTGGATCCAGACAGAATTGTTGGGATACGTTCCGGCTGCCGTGTCTCAGTATACCGCGAGCTGTAGCTTGTGGTATACTGAGCTTAGGGTGACGGGAGGACGCTAGTTTGTGTTCTCCCGTTACCCTTAGGAGAACTATGGGGAAAAGCCCTAACCCCATAGTTCTCCTTTAAAATCATTCATCTGTATTGTTTTAGAAAAACGGTTACATGAAGCTAAACAAAAATGGATCAGTAATTGTATCTGTGAGCACTTGGACAAGTACTTGGTCTGGAAAAAATGGTATTGGTGCATCCCTAATAAATATATAACAAATCATACATTAAAACAGAGATGTACAAATCCCAGGAGCTCTGCATCCTTCTTATAAATGACAGCTGCCTCCTAACTTTTGAGTTTTTCTCTAGTCTAGTCTTGGAGCTGGAAAAGAATCAGTACTTGTACTTGTTTCAGGTACAGTACTTGGTATCTGAACATCCCTAAATCTAACACAGATTTGTATTATTTAAAGAAACATTTTTTCAAAATAGTCAATCATTTACAGCATAATGTAGATCATCCTACATATCGCATTGTGACTTATACCCATTTAATACATGTATCAATGTATGTGTGATTTACCATGCATGTTTCCATATAGCACTAATGTATACAGAATTTTAGGAGTCATCCACCTAACGTATAATTTTTAGGTAATTTCATGAGGTATAGGTTTTGTTTTTTTTAGAAATTGGTGGCTTCCCTTGATAGGGACATTAGATTAAGCAACAGTTTATTGTAATTATTACAGATATTTCTATACTACTGACAACTTTACGCAGCGCTTTACGTGCCAGTTAACCTTCCAGCATGTCTGTGTGGGAGGAAACCGGAGTACCCCAAAGGAAACTCACGCAAGCATGGGAAGAACATGCAAACTCCTTGCAGATAGTGACCTGACTGGGATTTGAGTTGGGGACCCTACACCACTGTGCTGCCCCAACAGTGGCCTTAATAATGAGAAAAATATGCCCTGATGTCTCAAGTGGCTTTCATGCAGTTTACTTTCTCTCTTTATAATTATAGCAGCTTTCCTGAACTTAGTAGAATTATTCATGCAAACAACATGAACCTGTTGCTTTATTTACAGGGTCCTCTGAAAGGTTTCTTGGAAGCTCTAGGAAAGTTACAGAAGAAGTTCTACCATAAAGGAATGAGAATGAACTGTCCCATACGCACATATTTGGTTACAGCTCGTAGTGCAGCCAGCTCTGGGGCTCGAGCACTAAAGACCCTGCGTAGCTGGGGCCTGGAAACTGATGAGGCCCTCTTCTTGGCTGGAGCCCCAAAGGGACCTCTGCTGGAGAAAATCCGCCCGCACATATTCTTCGATGATCAAATGTTCCATGTGGAAGGAGCTTCGGAGATGGGAACAATAGCAGCACATGTCCCATATGGTGTGGCACAGAGGCACAAACACACGCCAAAAAATGCAACATCCTCTGCCAAGTGAGACTGATGTACCATGCTATCCTATTACATTTTCTACCTGGATTATTATTATTTATATCTTTATTTAATCTTGTGCACATGGAAATTTATGGGAATCCTTATATATTGTTTTCACTGGTATTTATAATAATGTACGATGAAACAGAATCTATAAACAAAAGGCCAATAGGGCATTAGCTAAATGCTAACAAAGTTGTCATCTCTCCATCTTCCATGGCTGTGTGCTCAAAATAATTTTATGAATGTCATATGTGAAAATTTATTTTGTCACTATGTCACAAACAGTGTCGCCTTTTAATCCTGACTTGAGAAGCCTTATGGTTATTGTTTTATTATGTTACGTTCCATAATCATATTTCTTTCTGCTAACAAAAGATGGGGCTGTAACTTGTGTGGGTGTGTTCATTTACTGTATCTTGAGATAGTATCTTTTCTAGGTGTTTAACTCTTGGTTTGCACTCCGACCCTTACTTTTTTCCCTTGCCTTTGCTAAAACTTGGGTAATTGGCCATAACAGTAGCTTTTTCCTCTCCCTTCAAATTAAATGATGTCAGCTGCCAGCAAAAGCTTGCTTCCTACTAAAAATCCACTCTGAATGCTGCTAGGGGGAAAGCAATACATTAAAATACCTTTCTTATTCTTTGCTCTCACAGGCTTTTCCTCTCCCTGGGGGACGATCCTCCAAAGCCGCTTAAATTTTGATGTTATCAGGCAGGACCAACAATCCTGCACTGTATGCTAGAGCAGCGAGGGAGTGGGAGCAGTGGACAGTGTAGAAGAGCAACTGGGAGTGTTATACAGTGTAGGAGAGTGACTGGCAGTGTTTGAGCGAATGGGAGTGTTGGACAGGGTAGGAGAGCGACTGGGAGTGTTGGACAGTGTGGGAGAGCAACTGGGAGCATTGGCCAGTGTAGGAGAGCAACTGGGAGCGTTGGACAGTATAGGAGAGCGTTTGGGAGCATTGGATAGTGTAGAGGAGTGCCTGCTACCAGGAGAGGAAGGAACAAGTTAAGTATTTGTACTTATGGGTAAACTTAACAGCAGCCCAGTGTGGGGTGTTGAAGCAAACCGTTGCTTTGTTTTTACCAGGCAGAGCAAAGCAATAGGTTTAATTTCGGAGGCAGTGAGCAGAATAGCCGGGCGAACTGCAGCGAGTGAACTGCCGGAGCTTTGGCTCAGCCGATCCAGATGTTGGATCAGCTGAGTCGAACGGCTTCTGCATTTCGGCTCAGCCGAACATGCACAGCATGTTCGGCTGACTAAAAGGCAGCCGATATACAGCTGAAATCAGCTGTACTGAGCTGAAGTGAAAGACTGAAGTACTCCCATCACAACACAATCCCTGATGGAGGGGGTGTGTTTTGGACCCCTGAAATGCATAGGCTACTTTTCTGGAATATCCCCTGACCCTAATAGAGTAAAGTTGTACCTGGACTATTTTAACTAGTGTAATGACAGGGTTCTCAAGCAAGCAGGGCTCATATTGTCAGCATGAATTCACAGATGATTTGAGGATCTATAGCCGAATGATACACAAATAAGGTCCAGTATTGTTAATCGTTAAGGTACTTGAATGCATTTTTAAGGTTTAACTCCTGAGTTTGTCAAATTAACTCATTGCAATTATTTTGGAAAATGACAATAAAAGTTACCTCTCCCAGTCCCCCAATAACACCCTTGGTTTGATTTCTACTGCTTGCAGGTGTCTGAATTGAATCTTTATCTGCAGTCTGAATATGACCAAGTTTACAATGACAATGACACCTAGTAAAACAACAATGTGCCTGAACAATGCTACTTTTTAAAACACGCACTGGATAAGCATTGCAAATTAACAAATTAGAGGGGAGGTAGCAACATGGAAAATCTTAATCAGTGCACTGTGATTTTTCTGTATGCCTTGGTCTTTGCTAAATGTTTGTTGCAATTTTACATGTTTTGTGCCTTTATGTGACCTGGATTGTACAATGGAATTTATAGTCTTCCTGTGAATGTCACCTATAGTATGTACTGAAGCATCGTGATATACATATTTTTGAATAAACAAAAAAATGAGCTGCAGTGTGAATGTGATTAAAATGTTAGTGGTCTTGATTTGCTAAACTGTGGTAAAGCCAGCAATAGACATTGGAGGTAAAAGTTTGTTGACAGGAACTTTTATTGAAAATATTTTTCCATAAACAAAAATGTGGTGAACATCCTTTTTGTGCTTTTTTTTCCTGAAAAGAATTGTAGAGACACATCCAGGGATCTATTTATAAAAGTTTCTACCCAACATTCACACAACGTCCACTCAGGGTTTATATCACTTCTTTTTTCCCCCCAGTATAAATATCCAGCAAAAGGAAAAAACATTGCTAAAATGGTACCCTGTTCCTCAATGCTGCTGCTTTCTCTAAAAGGCTGACCTATCCTCAGGGCCAGATTCTCCACAAGGCCACGGCCTCGCTGCGGCAGAGAGTAGAGGGGCAGCACAGCTTATCAGTGTTTACATACAAGCGGTCTGGCGGCTGTGGAGCCGCCTGATTGGTTGTATGTGGTGCTGCTCGGTGCTCCTTCCGCCAGTCCGGAGCTCCGCTGGGCCCGGAACCGGCACTGGCGGCTTGTGTACCGATCTCCCTCTGATCGTCTCCCCATTCTCTGGATTGAGGAATGGATATATATTACTCTCCGGCTAAAGAAGCCAGAAAGAAGCTAGTGCAGCAGACCTCTGCTTTATCAGCTTCTTTGGGGGACCCTAGGTGACATTAGGGGGTCTTAGAGACCCCTGATGTCTCCATAAAGTGGACCTGTCACTGTAAATTGGCTATCACTGCACAAAGCCCCCCTCCAACTGCGCCACACCCATGGTGCCAAGATCCCCAACCACTGCAGGTTTGGAGGGGAGGGTGCCATTTTGAGGAACCTGGCCTTGGGGCTGCAGGGAGAGTAAATCTGGCCCTGCCTAAACCCGGTCACTCAACATGTACTCACAGACACAAAGGTGCTGTGAGCTGGAACATAACAGTGACATGAGACTCCATAGAGCTGGAACCAGAATCAGGAGGTGATGAGTGCAGAGATAGTCAAGCAGAGTCTCAGACTGTAGGTGCAGTAGACACTGTCTGTGCTGAGGTGATGCAGCAGAGACCACTGGTGTATCTGAGGTGCTGCAAGTCCATAAGGACTAGGAGCAATGGAACTGTAAATGTGGCACCTGTCTGTTTTCCTCACCTGCACTAAATTGCCACTGAGGCAAAGCGTAAAACCTGGGGCCTACTATAGGTTCCGGAAGGTGTAAGAGAGGAATCTGGGCGACACATAAACCCCGGACAGGACCTCTCCTTGCTCTCTACATGATGACCTGCTACACTGTGTAAAAACTGTAGTGTGAGGCACCGGTAGCATTGCAAGCACTGGTAGGCAATTAGTACTGGTAACAAAGTCGCACTGGTAGCATTGGTAACAAAGTTGCATTGCTATTAAGGTTTGCAC
The DNA here is from genome assembly GCF_000935625.1 of Nanorana parkeri. NCBI lineage: Eukaryota > Metazoa > Chordata > Amphibia > Anura > Dicroglossidae > Nanorana > Nanorana parkeri. The sequence goes on from NW_017307353.1 coordinate 91,072, forward strand.
TGGAAGCAAGGTTGCACTGGAAGTGTGGTTACACTGGTAGCAAAGGAGTTCAGGTAGCATTGACTTAATGCTTGAGCATGTTGCAACACATAGCCTACAAAGGACTACTCGTAATGGAGAAAGTATGGAGCAGGTGCTCAACAGTTTATAGAGAGAGAGAGAGAATTCTACATGGGCGATGGACTCAGATCATTGCCCACAGATGAGAAAGCCATCAACATGCTCAAGGTGTACATTCTGAAGCCAATCTTAGAAAGAATAAATGAAAAAGAGTCTAATTAAGTGAGTCAGATCCCTCTGGTGTTGTTTTGAAGTAAAACAGTACTACCCCAGTCAATGATCTCCCTCACTGGGTTGGAAACCAAGAGGAAGAGTTCAGTTAGAGTGAGCCTGACCCGCATAGATAGTTTGAGCCAATTAAGGAATTATCTTGGCAGGGTAAAAATGATGTGGGCTCGCGTAGGAGATCCACAGTCCCCTGATCCCCTCAAAATTTGCATACGAGTGTGTCAAAAGTGTGGTCAACTGTTCCATTAACCATCGTGTCTATGGTGCGATTTTTAACTTCCAGAAAACTAAGCATAGGGGATTTCCAGGATCTGGCAATAGTTTGTTTGGTAGCCATAAATATATGGGAAATTAATTTCTGCTGTCGTTTAGAAATACGTGTGATAGGCTTATGCAAAAGTGCCTCCCACGGGTTTTTACATAAATTGCACCCCACTACAGTGTTTATTAAGGCATAGACACGGATCCATAATCTTTTAACCTTAACGCAATCCCACCAAATATGACACATATTTCCTGTTACCTCACAGCCCCGAAAACATAAAGGAGAATAAGATGGGATGATTTTATGTAGTCGGGCTGAAGTGTAGTACCATCGAAGCAGTACCTTATAAGAGTTTTCCATTGCTAATGTATTTCTGGAACAAGACGCTGTACTGCTCCAGTTTGCAGTCTAGTCTTCATCCGAGATGGGGAGCCTAACGCCTCCACCCATTTGGTCTGATATGAAACATTACCACAGGAGAAGTGTGCGAATAGAGAGGATTGCAGTAAAGAGATCACAGATGGAGAGTGAGGGTCCTTTCGGCATCTGTGTTCAAAGGGAGTAAGAGAATAAGGTGGAGTAACACAACGGCACAATCTGTGGACGTAATTTCGTAGTTGGAGGTACTGAAATAATTCTGATTGTGGTATTTGAGAAGATGTCTGGAGTTGGGCAAATAAGAGAATTACCCTGGGGTGTGAGTAATGAAAATACATCCTGAAAGCCTGATTTCGTCCACCACGAGAACACTCCTGAGCTATCCAATCCCTGCGTGAACAAAGGGCATTGGGTGAGCGACAAAAGAGGGAGGTATGGAGAAATTAGTTGGCCAGAATATTTAACAGAATCCCAGATCCGCAAAGTATGTTGCATGATCAATCCCAAGCTAGAAGGGCATGATGAGGGTGGGAGCCAAGGCAGGGTGGATGGGTGGGAAAAGGGTGGGAATCCAACACATCAAGAGAGGCCCACAGGGGTATCTCAGACCTTGAAGATAATAGAGCTAAGGGGGCGATTTGTGCAACTTTGTAGTAATTTGAAAGATTAGGCACTCTTAGGCTCGGTTCACACCTGGGCGTTTTGTAGCGCGCTCCTACGCTCTGCAAAACGCTCAAACACCGAAATCCCATTATTTCCTATGGGTTTGGTTCACACCTGGGCATATTACCTGGCAAGTGGGGTGAGTAGAGGGACACTCCACCAAGGTGTGCTGATGGCCTGGGTTGGACACAAGTCCTTTGATACCTCTGTGGTCAGGGTGGACAACTCGGATGATCTTCGTACAGTAGTTATAGTTTCCTCTGTGCTATTTCCTGGTGAGTCATAAGTGAGTCTCTGACACAGAAGCACCATTTCCACTAACCACTTACACAGAAGCACCATTTCCACTAACCACTTACACAGAAGCACCATTTCCACTAACCACTTACACAGAAGCACCATTTCCACTAATCACTTACACAGAAGCACCATTTCCACTCACCACTTACACAGAGGCACCATTTTTTACTCTCATTGTTGTAGGGGAATTAGACATGTGCATTCGGATTCGGACGAACCTGCAAATCAACTAAATTCAGTTGATTCGGCGGTATGTCCAAATCCGAAATAACGCATTTATTATATGGCCGAATATTCGAAAACTATATTCAGGCATACATAAAGTCGTTTTCAGAATGTGTGGCGGCCATACTGGCCACCTGCGTGTTCTCTGCGTGCCCGCCGCCATCTTGGAGGCGGAGCACATGAAGTCACATGACGGTGACGTTACGCGCTGAACGAGCGGTGGCCATATCGGCCCGCCGGGGCGTTCTGCCATGTGCGTTGCCATCTTGGAGTATATCTTGGATGGCAACCACTCGTTTTGCAGTTTCAGTGTGCGGTTTTGACCCTCTGAATCCGAAACAGCATGCAAATTTGTTTCCTTTGACGAAACAAATTAAAATGTTTCTAGTTTTCATTTGTTTAGTCCGAAATAATTTTTTGCCTTGCACATGTTTACTAGGAACCATTTCCACTAACCACTTTCTCAGAATCACCATTTTTTACTCCTACTGCTGTAGGGGCATTTGTTGCTCCCAGTAACCACTGATGCTGTTACATTTTTGTACTGCTACTGACCACAGACCGGTGTTCACTAGGAGTGGTCTTTTTTTTTTGTTAACTAAAGCATTGAATATCAATGTACTTTTATAGGGTTGTATTATCTATCACTTCCTTCAATTTTGCTAGAACATCTTCTAGTCTGAAAACTGACTGTGGTCAGAAGGCTACGCAACAGGATAATGAAAATAATGATTGCAGATCTCAACATAATTATGGTGCAGCAAACAAAACTAAAGAGAAGTAATCCACGCAAGATAAAAAGTCTCATTCAAATTGTATCTGGAAGATTTCCACAGGGTAGTAAGTCAAACGAAATGCGAATGGATAAGGATAAGTGTTTCCTTTTATCCTTTCTGGAAAAAAAAATAAGGCAAATAATACGGCATGTCATCCATTACCTGACAGTAATCCTCAAACTCCAAACGTTGGGTTAGAGTATTCTGTTTTTAATCCTGCATATGACTCTTGAGAGTAATCCTGATTCCAGCTGAAGATGTACCAATATGTAAAGCCAGATGCCACCCCACCTTGTGAATGAGTAATGCCTTGTTGTTATTAATATAACACAACACCTCGGTTCCCAGACTCCCAAGTGCCATTCGGGTCTAGGAGCTGACTCCCAGACCCGAATGGCATTTGGGAGTCTGGGAGCCGAGGTGTTGTGTTATATTAATAACAACAAGTCGGGTCCCAGACCCAGATGGCATTAAGGGAGATTAAGGGTCAGGTAGGAATTTTAGGGGGGACCCCACTTTTTTGTTGGCGTTAGGGTCACCCTTAAAATTCCTACCAGACCTAAAGGGTCTGGGATCAATTGGGGGGGAACCCCACGCTTTGTTTCTGCAGACTGTTTGAAAAACATTTAATTTTTTTTCCCAATGTCACTTTGCTGCAACGGAAATTAGTTCGTAAATACTACTGCATCCAAAATTAACAACAATTTAGGATTCGTCCGAACACTGAACCGAATTTACTTTCGGACCAGTATCCCAACAAACACAATAATGAAAAATCCAAAACCAAAACACATTTTTTGCTGGCTTACATGTCTACTTTTGATAACTGATCATAAAATATTTTTTTTTAGGTACAACATGGCATCGGCCAGGAAAAGGGCACATCACATTTTAGATGATGGCAAATACATGTGGAATTGAGAAGATGACACCTGGAATAAGTCTACTAGGAGAAAAGTCAAAGGTCCATTTTATTGTTTTCTGGTCAAATTCCACTTACGGTAGTTTGCTTGATAAGAAGGGATAAGAAGAATGGCCAGTAGCTAAATACCTTCATACCTAATTACAGTAAACTCACAATTATCCGAAACCCATAGGGATTGGTAGATGCCAGATTACTGTAGTTTCTGGTTGCTTTAGAGTTACTAACCCAGGCTGCCTCGCAGTGTCTTGAAGGAGCGTGAAGCTGGTGTGCAGAGGCGGCTCTAGAGTTTGCGAGGCCTTAGGCGAAACCTAAACATGAGGCCCCACTCAGGCCTGTGGTGTCTCACCAGGCCTCTGTAGGGTTTAACCAGTCTGGTGAGACCCCACAGAGCCCTGGGGAGACCCCTAAAGAGCCCTGGTTAAACTATGGTTCTGTGGGGTCTCACCAGACTGGTTAAACCCTACAGAGGCCTGGTGAGACCCCACAGAACCATAGTTTAACCAGGGCTCTTTAGGGGTCTCCCCAGGGCTCTGTGGGGGCTCACCAGACTGGTTAAACCCTACAGAGGCCTGGTGAGACCCCACAGAACCATAGTTTAACCAGGGCTCTTTAGGGGTCTCCCCAGGGCTCTGTGGGGGCTCACCAGACTGGTTAAACCCTACAGAGGCCTGGTGAGACCCCACAGAGGCCTGGTTAAACCAGGGTTTTCTAGGGTCTCACCAGAACAAGGTCTCCGCAGGGTCTCACCAGGGCTATGTGGGGTCTCACCAGCCTGGTTAGACCCCTCAGACCCCTAGTGGGACCTCAAGAAGCACTGTTAAAACCAGGGCTCAGCAGGGTTTTACCAGGTCTCTGTAGGTTCTCACCAGCACCAGCACTCTGTAAAGCTCTTTGGGGTCTCACCAGGGCTCTGTGGGTGTCTAACCAGCCTTGTTAGACCCAACAGGGCCCTGGGGAGATCCCACAGAGCCCTGGTTAAGCTAGGGCTCTCACCTGCTTTCCACAGGGCTATCCACAGGGCTCTCCAGGCTGCCACTCCAGTACTGTGCTGGGCTGGCCGTGTCTTGCGGGTGGGAGCTGGCAGGACATGTCTCCGTCGGCTTCTGAAGTTAAACTCAGCCCTCCCAGGAGTGAGGTCTCTTCTCATTGGCTGGTGGGCGGAGCTTTGTCCAGAAGACCGAGCCGATGGCCCGTACGACGATTGAGGAAACAGGTGAGTTTTCAGCACTGTCACTGTCAAACTGAGAGTCTCAGTTTGACAGCGACAGGGCTGAGAGCTCACAATGCTACCTGGCTTCTAACAGGGCAAACTAGGCGGCCGCGAGGCCCTCGGGAGCGCGAGGCCTAAGGCGACCGCCTAATTTGCCTAATTAAAGAGCCCCCTCTGCTGGTGTGCTTTCGATAGAACACCAGCTCCCTGATTAGCCGAGGCCACGTTACCCTAGGACTCCGGTATCAGCGAGTTCCAAAAAAAAAAATATCAGTACTTGTACTCGATGCTGAAAAACCGGTATTGGTGCATCCCTAAACTTTTTACATTTAGGTGTGACCATTTTAAATGGAAAAAAAAGCCAAAACTACATTACAGAAAGCCCGTTTTAAAAGAGAGATGTATTAAATCTGCTAACAGACAAAAATATATGCCCCCAGCCACAAAACAAATAAACAGTTGTATGCTAGAAAAGATGAATAGTGTGATTACAGTAACATAAGCATGAACCTTTCTCCTGAGATATAACAGGCCTGCTGTACTTTCTTTGACGAGATCACCTAAAATCAAACCTAGTATAATGTCAAAGGTTTAAATTGATATTCTGTAGTAATTAAAGAGTTTGTCGGAAAATCTCCATAAATCCTGTGACCCAAAAACTCAGCATTTAGTGAGCTATTGCCCACTTTATGCTAAGAGCGCAGAGCCGTGCTGCACCCGGGAAAGATCCAGACAATATTGTCAGGACCCACCCCGCTGCTTCATTGACATTTTATGTGGGGGGTGGTGACTCCAAAATGACTGAGTCATTTTGGTGTCACCCCTCCATTAGTGGCATTGGCCGCACCCCCCTTGTGACGCCACTGCCCCTGTGTGTCTGTCCCTCCTGTCCGCACTGGAGGAACTGAGAGGGGAATCCCTGCGGGGGGCGGTGACTGACAGTCATTGTTCTCTGCGGGGAGAAGATTGTGAGCTTAGTGATCAGCGGTATGTGGTCACTCATTTCTAGATCTTTAAAGCCGATGTGTGACAGCTGCAGTCTCACACGTTGGCTCTAACTATGAGGATGAGTGTATTTCACTCTCCCCATCATTCTCCTATAAAGGATGGACCCCATACATGCGATTGATGGTTGATTTGATGGATTTGGTTCTAACTCTAATCTATGAGAGCATCCATCTTGGAGCATGTATAGCAAAGGATGAATTGGGTGCAGGTTCACCAGTAGGTAGCCCATTTCTCCTTAAAATGGCACAGGCATACCAGAAGCCCCCAGACGGCAGCTGAAGCCCCCAGAATGGGCTACCTCCTGGTGAACCTGCACCCAATTCATCCTTTACTATATATATGCTCCAGGATGGAGGCTCTCATAGATTAGAGTTAGGACCACACTACTCATAGGGGCCTTGAAGACTAGGGTGACCATTCGTCCCCGATTTCCCCAGATTGAGGAGACCGTCCCCCGGACAAATTATGTCATTTTTTTTGCAGGCTAGCTGGTTAGCGTGCTGGGAAATGTTTGCTTTTGTACTGTGTAAAGCCCTTCCATGTGCACCTTATGAATTGATGAGTACGTTTGCCATTTGTATAACATAAAACATGGTTACATAGCAAAGTTGCAATGCTTTAGTGGCCCCAATGCAAAAAAATAAATGAATGCACATTTTTTTTCTTTTATGAAGAAGTGTACATTTATTTTGTATTTTTTAAGGGTGGACTAAAGGCCCCATTCACACCTAGGCGTATTGTAATATCCACGTCTGTCGCGCGACCGTCACACGTTTTTTTTACCGCGATTCGCGGTAAAAAAGTCGTGCGACCGTCGCGCGATTCCAAAGGCTACTTGGCTGTATCCCAATGGAAAACGCCCTACAAAACGGCCCAAAGTAGTCCCGGGACCTTTTCAGGCGTGGGCCGTTTTGTAGGGCGTTAGGGACGGGCAGAAATACGCCTAGGTGGGAACGAGGGCATTGACTACAATGCTATTTATTTTTTTGACCGTTTTGTAGCGCGTTCGTCGAGCGTAGGACGAGCTACAAAACGGTCAGGTGTGAACGGGGCCTTACTTTTAACTTTGAAACTTGCAGCTATGAAGAGGACACATGTCTTGCGCTCAGCACTTAGCTAGTCTCCTGGCGAGCAGCAGAGGGCGCTGTGAGTTATCAGCTACACCGGCTTTCCTTAGACGTGGATATAAAAGCTGCGCCTGCACTCCTCCACGGTCTCTCTTGTCCTCCCTGCGCAGCGAGGCGCCGGCCAGAGCGTGCTTTCCTGTGGGTGACCGGGGCGTAAAAAAAAAAAACTCCAATCTAAAGACGAAGAGGGTAACTGCACGACACTCGTAGCTCTTTACACAGAACATAAAGCAAGAAATAACCCCCCGGTCCCTTCACGAAACATCAGCCGCTCACCTGCTCCTCTATTCAAACCACACTCGCCGCTCTCACACATCGTCCAGGCTGCGCCGTCTGCTGTACCTGCCCAGGCCGCACACTGTCCCCCACTGCAAGAGCGCTTCGGAGGGGGGGGGATCCGATCACTGTGACAAGAGGGTCCACCGCTTACATTACAGCCCGCCGTCACTTGCTCCGATCCTCCCTACCTGTTGCTTTTGAACTGGCGCAGCTCGCATCCATCTAAAAGCCTTAACTATTCTGTTATCTCTCCTGTGGAGATCTGTTCCCATTGATAGCTGAAATTCGGGTTGGGAGATGCACACGGCTACCAGCAGCTATCCGATGGCGTCCCTCTATGTAGGGGACCTACACCCCGATGTCACGGAGGCCATGCTGTATGAGAAGTTCAGTCCAGCAGGACCTGTCTTATCAATACGAGTCTGCAGGGACATGATCACACGGAGATCGCTGGGATATGCCTATGTCAACTTCCAACAGCCTGCAGATGGTAAGTGCTCCTATGTCACATGGTGTATACACAACTGTATGGACAAGACCACCTAGGTGCCATTTTGTCTAGTCTTCTGATCCAGCAGAGAGGGGGAATAAAGGTGGCTATACACTGCGAATTCACCAAGAACTGGCTGAAATGCGCACTGTTGGCACCCTCCTGGCTGGCATCTCTTAATGAGCTGTTTGGAAAATCTTAAAACGAACAGCCGGCAGCCAATGAGCTGCCAGCTTTGTTCGTGTAGTCTGATGGTGGACTGCGGCCACCGTCAGAATACAATGCAAATGGGAGCATCCTGAATCAATGCTCATAAGCATTGATAGAGGAATGTGTTATATTGTCTTCATTCAGCCCGCAGGTTGAACAAGGAAAATAACAGCAGCTTCACGCTGAACAAAAGTTATGCGCTAGCTGCAATTTTTCATTGGCGACCTGGCTCCTGGGATTTGTCTAGCCTTGGTATCAGTTGTTTTTGTTATGCCCGTGTGTTGATCAATGGTGATTAGTGCAGCTAGTGTGAACAATGCCTAAAAAAAAAAAAGCTGTAAAGGACACCATGGCATGGGACGGATACCTAATCCTTTTAACTACTCAAGTCTGTAGAATAAGCGAGACAAAATACTCCTAAGCAGGTTGTTGGGAAATTCATGCTTTTGTTCTGAATCCTATCTTATACCTTAAGTTTCTATAAATGACTTGTCATATTCAGAATTACAAAGTAAACTGCAAGCAGTCACAAGTGCCTCAGTATTAATATAGTTATGTCAGCATGGTACGTTTTGGATCATGATCTGCTATAGCTGTCCAGTGTCACTGCGTTGCCTTTAGTATACCACATCCAAGGGTGATATCACCCTTGGATGTGGTATTAAACCCATTTATGAATCCCCAAAACATGCATAACCACAAATAATATCCATATATATTGGATCTGCACTGACATTTTGTAAGTATGACTAGACAAACATATTCAGAGAACGGCTTTATCACTTTTTTTTTTTGACAAATGTATTTCTATTTTTTTTGTGAAAGATTGCTTCTGCAGTTGTATTGCTTATATTTTGCAACAGAAATCTGAATTTATAGGCCCTTTAAACGGATTGCAGCCTTTTCTGTTCTTTTTGTAACCTAAATATGATGGATCAGAGGTAAACATACGCATGTCTGTTTACATATCTGCCTGTCCATACGCTAACATTGAGCTTCCATTTTAGATCCATCTAAAAACTCACAGGTGGATCTAAACAGAAGCTCGATGTTTGTCTATGGGTGGGCAGCTATGTAAACGGACATGCATACGTTTACTTCTGATCCATCACATTTGGGTCTGAAAAGGATTAAATCGTTTCCATTTTTTTTTAATTGGACCTAGATAGACTCAGAGATCGTATGCATATCTGTTTACATCTGCCTGCCCATATACCTAATATGGGTCCACTAAGTTCTCAGAGAAAAATAACTGACCGGACACGTATCTCACAAAAGTGACATCCCTCGTGTTCCACTGTGATTCAGCGGGGGGGGTCGGTTCATGGGTGTCCTGCGGACCGGAATGGACGCTGCCCTTGTGAAAGGAACTTTGACCATTTTCTACTAAGAATCTGTTAGCTTGCTGAGATAGACACTTCAGGTGAGAAAATAAACTTACCAACATCACACTGCACACACCAGTGTGATCCCCGTGCCAGTTTGTGTCTGGTCTGTACACCGCACTTTACAGCCCTGCAGTATGTATTGAGCATAATGCATGTTCATTGGTCAGCATGGTCATATGATCACGCTGACCAATGAAAAGTGTTTCTGAGATGGGAATCAAGTCCCGGAAGTAGGAAGCGCTTCTCATTGGTCATTGTGACTGTGCTGACCAATGAGCACCTCCCATCTATGAGCATGATTCTCATACTGGGGGCATCAGAGGTATGTGCTGCAGGGGCTGGAATAGGTGGCGGGCGGTGGTGCTAAGTTCAAACGTCACCCTCTACACTCGATCTGTGGCACTGTCTTCCCACAGGTTCACCTATCCAACAATGATGTCCAGTGTTGTTCAACCCACTTTCTGTGAGCCCAGGGCATCAAGCATCAGCCCCCACCCTGGACTCACAGAAAGAATCATCTGGTGACATGGCACCACTCTGCAGCATTTAGGATCCTGCCACCACTGAAGGGTGCAAAATAGTCTTGGGTGCATGATTATGGAATAGCAAGTTCAGTTCATGAAGCTGGATCTCTGGCCCTCCCCTTTTATGCTCTACTATTGGTCAAAATTGTCATCCATTACAGAAGTGGACCAATATATGAGCTGTAATTTCAAAATGAAAAAGTCCTCCCCAGTGTTCTGGTGGTTCAGATATGTGAAATTACATGCAGCCTTTTTCTATACATGCCGCAAGTTTAATAGTTTTAAATAAATTGCAAAAAAAGAGCACAGACGAATTGATTATAACTATAGGTATTCAGCTGCACTTACACATAGGCTTTGTATTGTTTAATCATAATATGGAATGCATTGAGATTTCAGAAAAGTGTTACAGGGCTTACTAAAAGGTTCGATTAAAGCCACAGCCGGGGGACATATTAAAATCTGTATTCAACATTCAGACTGGAGCTGAATGCTGCTATAGAACCCCTTTTTTTATTACAGGTATTTATATAGCGCAGACATTTTATGCAGCAATTTACAGCGAGTGCTTATTCACATCAGTCCCTGCCCTAAAGGAGCTTACAATCTAAGGTCACAATCTTGCATACATACAGTACCAATTTACCTACCAGCATGTGTTTGGAGTGTGGGAGGAAACCGAAGTACCCGGAGGAAACCCACATAAGCACAGGGAGAACATGCAAACTCCTTGCAGATAGTGCTCAGACTGGGATTTGAACCAGGGACCCCTAGTGCTACAAGGCAGAAGTGCTCTAACCACTACACCATTGTGCCGCCCGTTCACACCCGTTGCTGCAGACAAAGGTGGATTGCATGCACGTAGACCGGAACTTGCTTCAAAAAAACCTCATATAAACTTCACAGAGGGTGAATCGTATTTTATTTTTAAATGGCAGTTTACACAGTGCTATAGGAAACAAATGCTCTTAATTTATGATTTACATCTGCTTTAACAGTAAGAGGGGCAAGGATTACAGTGCCAGAGGCTATATTCTCTAAAACAAGTCTGTAGCCACAGCTCTAATATATATCTTTGCTTGCCAGTTCCCTTTACATTTTTTTTGCATGTACCGTATATACTCGAGTATAAGCTGAGTTTTTCAGCCCATTTCGTGCCCCCCTCGGCTTATACTCTATTCCCAGTTTTTTGTGGTAAAATTAGGTACCTCGGCTTATATTCGGGACGGCTTATACTCGAGTATATACAGTACATTAGCATTGTCACTGTTATTTATTTAGGTCTTGACCTCTAAAACCTTATAATTTTCAGCAACACTTTAATTTTTTCCTCTTTTTTGTTATATGCTTAATTCTTTAGTTTCCCAATACATTCCAATATTCTGGGGAACCGTGTAAACAAAAATGTGCATTGTAAGGTAATTCCCATACATTTTTAGCAGCGCGCCCACGTCATGTTGAAGTACCCCTGGTTTTAATTCCTAGAGTGTTACCTTTTGCTAGTTACTGATGATATGCTTTAGTCCCAGTGTGTTCTCTTCAGCTGTAACCAGGCCATAAATTTACCTAGCTAAAAATAAACTCATGAATGCCAGCTGCTCCCACAGAGTTTGACCTGTGTACATGTGAACTCTGCTTGGTGTCTGACCTGCAATGTGTGTATATGCAATATTAAGGAAGTGCTTTCAATGTGTAGTAATACAAATTAATAATAATAATTAAAAAGTCAGAAGACTATACCCAGTACTTCTGTGTATGGAGGAGCATCTGACAGTGCTAGGCCAATCGGCTTTGGCATAAGGCAATTCCATAGCCCCTGTATGAGCTGTGACTTGTAGTTTAGACAGGACTTTTTTTGGCTTCCTGTGGCAGAGTGAAAATAAGGTAAGTATATGCTGTTTGGGAGGCTAAGTTAAAGTGAACCTGTTGCTCTTACCTGCATAAATGAGCCCCTAGGCTCAAATGAATAAAGGCTGCAATTGCTTACACTAATGCTGCTGAATACTTCTGGAAATGTTTCATGGCCCCTTTCTCTAGTATAAAATGTACAGTATATTGCAGTCACTAGAATGTCAATTGCCAGGGTACTGTTTTTTTTTTTTTTTTGCTGGTTTTAAGTAGAAGTAGATATGGCCCTTAATCATAATGCAACTCCATTCATTTAGGCCACTTTTTTATTTGTGTTTGACATGCCTGACTTAGAGCCAAGCAGTGAAAGATGAGCCCAGGATGTAAATAGCACCGGCCCTATGTTCTGTTTCAAAATTCATGTCCAAGACTCATTGGCTTGTTCCTTTTTCTGAATGGGTGTCAAAATTCTGGTTAGCCTACATTAAGTGTATCACAAAATTGGTGAAAGATTTTACGCTAGACAGTTCATGAAAAATGTCTGAGCAGTGTTGCCTTTTGAAATAAACCTGGCATTAAAGTAAAATGTAAGTGGCCATTGAAGAAACAACAAGGGGAGTAAGGAGTTACGCTATAAATAGATTATAATATGTGATCTATATCTGTCTCCAGGGTTTCCGTAAACTAATTCAAAAAAGAAGGTTCCCCAAACAAAGAAATCCCTATATTGGAGCTGATCAGGTAAACAGGTGACACAAAATGGTAATGATGTATATAAAAAAAAAATATTTAATGACAATTAAAGAAAAATACACATAGGATCCAATATAACAAGACATCTAAAAACAAGTAAAAAGACATCCCCTTGAAATTCCACTTATAGTAATACAAGTGATAATCTAGAGACCACCTCAGTGGTAAATAGTCACTAATATATACACATTGATGTGTTTTAAAGACTGATACAATGTATCAGAGCGTACTCACAACCTGTGTGGTTTGCGATGAGGGACAGTCCTTGTAGGGTCCCCTGTTTAAACGTGGATGGAGTAAATTCTGTGAGGTGTATCTTAGTGTGGGATTGTGACTCCAGATAGTAGTTATCCTTGTTTGTCTGGAGGCTCCGATGAGCGTGTCACTCCCTGCTCAATTGAGCTCACACTGATCAGCGGGTGTCGATCACTTCTAATCCAGAAAATAATCCGGAGGTTGTTTCCAGCGTGTGCGGCCGCACAGCGAAGTGAATAAAGACACACTGGGCTGAAAGGTGGATGGTAGGATGGAGCAGCCTCAGCCCACAAGCTGTTCTCAATCTCGGTTCATTTTCCTACAGATTTCACTGCAGTTACGAGATAACAGCGGTTAAAGGGTTTTCGTTCCGTCCTGTCCTGTCAATCGACAATGAGAAAGTTGTTTCCTTCACTCGACCGTGGGTGAGATAAAGCGGGTATCCAAGGGGAGTCTGAAACACACGCTGACCCTTACGCTTTTCCCCCCAAACCACTGGGACTTCCTCAGAGGGGCGTGTAGACCCTACAAGGACTGTCCATCGCAAACCACACAGGTTGTGAGTACGCTCTGATACATTGTATCCATCTTTAAAACACATCAAAGTGTATATATTAGTGACTATTTACCACTGAGGTGGTCTCTAGATTATCACTCGTATTACTATAAGTGGAATTTCAAGGGGATGTCTTTTTACTTGTTTTTAGATGTCTTGTTATATTGGATCCTATGTGTATTTTTCTTTAATTGTCTATAGAATATAATTTTTTTATACATCATTACCATTTTGTGTCACCTGTTTACCTGATCAGCTCCAATATAGGGATTTCTTTGTTTGGGGAACCTTCTTTTTTTGAGTAAGTGGCCATTGCTCATTCTCCTTATGAAAATGTTGATGTTATGGCTTCTGTACTTAGTATGGAAATAAATACATTTTGACTTTCATTTATGCATTCTTGTTCCTAGTCAGTCATTTTAGTAGTAAGGCACAGAAGAGGCAGCCCCTGTGCTTGTTTAATATCCATTCTACTTTAAGTAGATTGTTTTCTGTATTTGTTTTTCCTAGCAAGTTTCATAATGCTGCTCACAGCCACTGTGCTTCTTCCAGCTGCTCTCTGTATCGTTGTGCTCCTCTGCAAAAGCTTGGCAGACTGTACCCGGCCTCCACTGGGAGAATGGTTTTGGTGCCAGCCTGTAATATCCTAAGAGCAATAGACCCTGTGTGGGACGTTTGTGCAGCGCATGGAGTTGCTGCAGAGTGCTATACAGGTCTTTTTCTGATCGCTGTCGCATGCTTAGGACCACAAGTTGGTAAGGTGAGCTGTGGCTTTGCCCACCGTGTTACCCAGTGTGGTTTCACTGGTCCCTAAAGGGTGAAACCTGTGGCATTGCTGTGTCTCCCAGCATTTGGTGCTATTTTCAGCTTTATATTTTTAATTTGGCATAATTGTTCTATTCTTGTGCGGCTTAGAGGCTGCTCTCTGTGCCTGCACAGTCTCCCTCCCAAGTGCTGCACTGTGCAATGCGCGCAACAATTTTTCTCTCCTGGTTTGCACTCTAGGCTGAACACAAGCTGGTGCTGTGACTCTGCACTGACCCAGCAAGGAGAACGCCTACACCTGGGGGTCCCCTTCTGCGTGCAACGCAGGGCACCCTCATTACACTGCTGGTTATGAGTACTGTGGGGAACACATGGTGTATTGTAGGTGTGGGCGTCTCTGGGGCCACACAGCCCAACGGTGGTGCTGAGGAGGGCTCTATTGCCTCCTTTTTGTCTCTACTTTGGTTTCTGAGGATTCACATAATGGGGTAACTAGATTACCACATCCTCAGAGCAGTCAGTCAAGCCTTATTACAACATTCATCTGATAATGCAAGCCCTGCAGAGCTTTGCATGGATCCTGAATCTCCTGAGGTTGATCCTCTGATCGCTTGGAGTACCTGGGCCTAGTCTTGGATAAGCCCCTGTCCAGGGTCTTCCTTCGCCTGGTAAAGATCCAGTGCTCGGTCCTTGCAGTACAGGGATTGCCTGATGTTTGCATCTACATGAGGGTTCTGGGCTTGATGGGTCCTCCTTCAAGGCCCAGTTTCACTCCAGGCTGTTGAAGCTCAACAGGATCAATTTAAAATGAATTGATTTTAAATAATTTAGCACAGCCACATTTTAACACAGGGAGTGCAGATGCAGCACTCTAAGCCAGTAAGGGTGCTATGGCTTTGTGCAGTGCTGTTAGTCACAGCATGACTATAATTACAAAAGTGGACAGTGCAGCGTACTGCATGGCTTAAAGAGTAACTTAGCCCTTATCTTAAGATTGAGATAACAGAATTCTCTATCTTCTGGCTGGTAAAACAGTTTACATGTGCTTGTATACTGTATATGCTTAGAGCTGAGCATTGAAGCAAAATTTACCACGATATGTCATAGCTCTCATGCAGCACAATAAACCATATTATATGTGCTTGCGTTCTAAAAACAATGTCTTTTTGTTTGCAGCTGAACGGGCTCTGGACACTATGAACTTTGATGTGATCAAAGGGAAGCCCATCCGGATTATGTGGTCACAGCGGGATCCATCACTTAGGAAATCTGGTGTGGGCAATGTTTTCATAAAAAACCTTGACAAATCAATTGATAACAAAGCACTTTATGACACTTTTTCTGCATTTGGCAACATTCTTTCATGTAAGGTTAGTTTCTTTGCTCGACCTTTTTGTTTACCTACTATTATTTGGGATGCTTTTTTTGAGATACCATGGACTCATTTAACACCCACTCTCCTACAGGTGGTGTGTGATGAGAATGGCTCCAAGGGTTACGCTTTTGTGCATTTTGAGACACAAGACGCTGCAGACAGAGCCATTGAGAAGATGAACGGCATGCTGCTGAACGACCGCAAAGTGTGAGAGGAGTTATGCTGGCAGAGGGATGGGAGAATGAGGACTTATTTTCTAGGGATTCTTTTAGTAGGCTTTTTCATTATATCTGTTTAGACCACACTGAGGAATGATTTACAGGGAAACAAAAACATCATGCATGTTTTGGCTGACTGCCCTTCTAGAGCATGCCTAAAAAATAAAAATCATATTTAAGTCAATAGAGAAATCTGACACACTACACAGACAAGGGGTTGCTTGGGCCTGAAGTATTTGGAAATGGACTTTATTATTAACGGATTGCTGAATCACATACGTTGGGTACATAATACTTAATCTCATATATCACTGTACAACTGTTTTTTTTTTTTTGTTGTAGACT
>NW_017307353.1:107659-109667 GCF_000935625.1 Nanorana parkeri
TTGTGGACTTTTGAGTTCAGTAAGTTACATTCTGCCATAGCTAAGCAAAACACAGCTGCAAGTGTTTCTTGTAGAATGTTGGGGAATAACTGTATTTTACTGAAAATTTACAAGCTTGGTGCAAAACGTTTGTGATATTTGTTTTGCAGGTTTGTTGGGCGTTTTAAATGCAGACGGGAGAGGGAAGCCGAACTCGGAGCCAAAGCCAAGGAATTCACAAATGTTTACATCAAGAATTTTGGAGAAGATATGGACGATGAGCGACTAAAGGAGACTTTTAGCAAATACGGTAACTGAATGAATTCCTGTCCCAACAAGTGGGCACTTGCTTCTGGCTTAGCGTGTGAATAAACTCTCCTTGGCTCTGCCCGTGCATGTGGGCTTCTGGTTTCACGCATATGCTGTGGTTAACCTATTGAGTTAGTTGACTCTGCTCCCGCATGTGGGCACCTGGTATCATGCGTGTGCCGTGCACCTGCATGCTGTGACCCTGTGACCTCTGTGGTTAACTGGTGTCTCTTGGCTGTAGGCAAGACTCTGAGCGTTAAGGTGATGACTGACCCGAGTGGCAAGTCCAAAGGGTTTGGCTTTGTCAGCTTTGAAAAACATGAAGATGCAAATAAGGTAAGAGCTCCCATGGAGAACCAGGCAGACAGAGAATGTTTGCAGGGGAGTGCCAGGTGCTCGGGAGCTCTACAGAACTCGTGCTATCCATTGTGGGGGTCTTGTCTATGATTTCTCTAATAAACTTTTGTTTGCACCAGGCGGTGGATGACATGAATGGAAAAGATGTCAACGGAAAGGTGATGTTTGTCGGCAGAGCGCAAAAAAAGGTTGAGCGACAGGCAGAGCTGAAACGGCGATTTGAGCAGTTGAAGCAAGAAAGAATCAGCCGCTATCAGGTGTGTATGTATAATCATATGCATAGCTGTTACTTACAAGAGAAACTTAGCTCAATCTTTGTCGTGAGGCATAGAACTTTAAATATTGATGTTTAAAAGGACCATGTGGTAAGTGTCCAGGCTTTTCTACCTTCATATTAGGAAGGCCACATTTGGGACATGACATGGTTGCTTTGGGCAACATAGAAGTTAATTCATTTAGTTTTAACAAATCGTGCCTAGAATGGCATCTTGCTGTTAAAGCCTACTTGTCATAGAATAGGAAGAACAGACTATGCCTGCTCTCACACATTCTTGTTGGCATGCACAGCAGGATTGTGATTTTGTCTAATTCCTCTTGGGTCTGTCTCTTTGTGGCCATTCAGTGTATTCCACTGTAATGCTGCCTGGCCCATAACAAGACGCATTAAGATGCATAGAATGACTATAACTGCTGGTGCCATATACATAACCACAGGGACAACACCTGGTAAAAACTCAGAGGAACCCAGTCTCTCTCTGCATTTTATTTAGAAGTCTCCAAAATCAAGAGTCCCAGTTCAGTGTTGTGGGAATGCTATAATTTCACTTGTAATAGCAAGCCGAAATATTGTCTTGAAACATGTAAACCCTAAGGCCCCATTCACACACAGCGATATATCGCGCATTTCCCATAACGTCTTCCAGGACAGCATCACGAGATGGAATCTCCTCCCCCACACACAGGAAACACGTCACTTAATCTGTTTAAAAGACCCTCCTCTCCTCCACTCCCTCAGTCTTTTGTGTTTCCTCAGTCAAGCTGGGGAGCGCGTCACAGAACGCTGAGAGAGGGCTTCCATGTGGTGATGCTGCCCGGGAAGTCTTCCTTGTTGGCCTGCCTGTGTAAGGCAGAGGGGTAGGTTTGCCTACCTTGTGGAGCCCCAGGGATTCTCCTAGCGCTGCAGGAGATGAGGCTGGCTTCCTTTCCCCCTTCAGTGCCCAGTGCGGGCCGATACCGGGAGGGCGAAACCCCCTTGGCTGGTCAGGGGAAGTGGTGGACCGCCGTTCAGAGGGGTCTGTCCGGTTCTCAGGGCCTCGGGACGTGTTCCACGGCCAGGCCGGGTGGCCGCGTACGTCACTTCCGG
>NW_017307353.1:110727-165895 GCF_000935625.1 Nanorana parkeri
TTACTTATCTAGGGTACATCTTGGATTCCAACCAGCAGAGGATTTTCCTTCCTCGGGAGAAGGTGGCCAAGGTCTCCACGGCCGTCAGTCGGCTTCAGTTGACTCAGCCGGTGTCACTAAGAATGGTGGCTTCGGTCATGGGTCTCATGACCGCTTGCCTGCCGGCGGTAAAGTGGGCTCGGTTCCACCAGAGACCTCTGCAACAATTCTTTCTGAGGAACTGGAATCGCTCGCAAGAGGGATTGGACGTTGTCTTTTCCCTCCCCCCCTCAATAAAGAGAAGCCTGTGGTGGTGGCGAATTCATCCACACCTTCGGGAGGGTCTGGAGTGGAATTCTCAAGCCTCCATACGCTTGACCACGGATGCAGTGCGTGGGGATGGGGAGCTCATGTAGGGGAGAGGCAATAGGACTTACCGGTAACTCTATTTCCATTAGTCTTCCAGGACAGCAACTGCCCGCCCATTGATGCTTGTAGTGTTAATGTGATGTAGTGGTATTGCCTGTTTGTGCCTTGTCTTTTTCCAGCTTGCCTTCGGTTCTCGTGATGACTGAGGGAGTGGAGGAGAGGAGGGTCTTTTAAACAGATTAAGTGACGTGTTTCCTGTGTGTGGGGGAGGAGATTCCATCTCGTGATGCTGTCCTGGAAGACTAATGGAAATAGAGTTACCGGTAAGTCCTAACTCTGAATTTTTGCCGCGCGATTTCGCGAGAAGTCGCCAGCCAATGAAATTCAACAGGGCTGTCTTAGCTTCGTCGCGGTCGCAGGTCGCTTCTACAGGGCCCTTCTTTCGGCGGATTTTAAGCGATTTTGCTGTTTTCTATGGAGCCCGACGGAGAAGGTCGTGCTACCGTCGCTGGAACATCGCCCCGAAAGTCTCGCTATCCCGGCCGCTGCAAATGTAAGTCGCTACATGTGAATGGGTCCTTAATGAACGATATTTACTTTGTTAAACCACTTTGTATTTTAAAGAACTTACTTTTTTTTTCCCCATCTCAGTTCTGCTGATCTCCTGTAGCATCTTACTCCAACTTCCTATTTCTCTGCATGCACTCAAACTGTGGCTACATGCAGTTTCTCAGGAAGTGTTTTTGTTGGTGAAAATAGTTGTAATACGTGTTGAAATAGCTACTTGTAGTCTTCATTTGAAGTCCACGTGACAGGGTGACAATATAGAAGCACAATCAGGGAGAGACAGAGTGGTTTCATCCTATAACAGGAAGCCCCTGGGGAAAGTATCTGGCAGGATCACTAGGTAAAATTAAAGATCTCCTGTCTTACCTTCCCCCCCCCCCCCACACTTGTAGCAAGTTCTTTCCTGTGTTGAAACGGTTTCCATTCCCTAGAAACCTGCATCTCCACAATATAACCTTTTGAAGCTGCAGCAGCTATTTTGAGCCCACCTCCCTGAACAACCTCCTTCATTCATTAATCACTTCTCCCATTGTTCTGTACTGTGATTTGCCTTCCTCTCATAGTTATTAAAGGAGAACTATGGGGTTAGGGCTTTTCCCCATAGTTCTCAGGGTAATGGGAGGACACAAACTAGCGTCCTCCCGTCACCCTAGGCTCAGTATACCGCGAGCTACATCTCGCGGTATACTGAGACGCCGCAGCTGACGCGGATCCCGACAATTATGTCTGGATCCGCCCAGCTGCGTGAGTGACAGCTGTCTCTGCCAATCTAGAGGCAGAGCCAGCTGTAACCGCCCCCTCCCCCGTCTGTTCCGCCAGTCAGCGCTGGAGGATCAGAGTGGGGAGGGGGGAATCGAGAAGTGATCGAACGCCGGTAGGTGTACGCTCACTTCTCGATCTACCGAGCGGACCTGTGACAGTTTCATTGTCACAGGTCGGCTAGAACTATGAGGTGAGTGAAAAGCACTCACCTCATAGTGCTCCTTTAGCCGTCATTTTGTTCCTTAGTTTTATGTGAAAAGTACACTTCCCTGGCATCTTTAGATGTTCCTGAAGCCAGTAAACCAATTAGCAGACTGCAAAGCTAAAGTCTGCTGCACCCAGTGACCTGCAGGGAGAAGCAGGCACATCTAAAGGGATCCAGAGGATGTGTACTTATAATTCTTTTGAAATCTGTAACATTTGTAGGAGACTGATGGGGCCCCCCCTCCCAAACTCAGGGAGACTCTGTGATGACATAACTGGGTTTTAAAAGATATTTCTTAAAAAACAAAATGATTTGATTAAAAAATTTGAATTGCATGTTGATCAGGGGGAGGGGGAAACTAAGGAAGGTATTATATGTGTACACCACACTTTCTTAAAGAGGAACTTTACCCATATTTTCAAAATGACGACAAAGGCACCTTTAGAGATCGTCATTACTAACTATCTACAAACACATACTTCTAGATAATTGCCAGCTTTGCATTCTTTACATACCTTATTTCTCTCATAGGCCATAAGGGGCAAATTAATATATATCCTTTTATTTCCTGAAACTCTGCCACATGACTAGGACATGTGACCACGCACATTATCTCGGGAGGAAAATGCTTTTCCCTGAGATCTCATGAGATTTCCCAGCAATGCTCTTGATGTAACCTTCCCAGGTTACATCAATTGGGGAAAAAATAAGTAACACAAAAATTTTTGTTTAGCTAATGAATGTAATCGGCATGCAGAGCTATATGCTGATGTGATTTTTAGTCAAAGGGGGTAAAGGTCAGCTTTAATACAGCAGATTTAAAAATATTGAAAATTAATTTTGAAATGACATTCCCATGTTAAAGGTTATGTGCAATTTCAGTAATTGAGTTTACTTACATTTTAAGAGTCGGGTCACCCAAAATTGATATTTCAGTGTTTGGTAGAAGCTGGAGAGTAAAACCACCTGACAGGTTCCTGTATCTTTTGGTGGGATGTATGCTTCAGCATGGAGTCTGCATACCTGTTGTGGCCACTGTGATGGATTCGCACTCTCCCTGTAGGTTTGTTGACATAGCTCACTCAGGCACCACCTAGTACTAAACTGTTACTTGGATTTAGTGCATATCCATAAACATATTCATCCAAATCCTTAGTTGATCCTACAAGTTTATTTGTGTAACTTAAATTTTGAATTTTTTTTTTCTTATCTTTGTACGGTTCCTTATACATGCTAATAGTTGTGTTCTTGATTGTTCCCAGGGTGTAAATTTATATATTAAAAATCTGGATGACACAATCGATGATGAGAAGCTGCGGAAGGAATTTTCCCCATTTGGGTCAATAACAAGCGCCAAGGTGAGAGAAAGTCTTTGCTGTGTTCATATAAACCATTGGTGAACATTTTGCTTTAATCGGCTGTACATGTAGCCTTTTGACAGTCATAGAATGTGTATTATTTATCTGCACTGTTAACTCACCTTGTCCCTGCTGTTTAGTGCAGGGGGAGGTTTTCCAGTGCAAAAGCAATGCTAAGGAAATCCAGACAGAACATGTTTACCTTGTGTTCCGTCTCTACGCCTTTGCCACATGCAAACCTTCACTTTACCTGTAAACCTACTGAGCAATTCTATACGCAAAAAGCCTTTACCTTTAGAGTTTCACTACATCTGTATGTGCTTTTTTTCTTTCAGGTAATGCTGGAGGATGGCCGTAGTAAAGGATTTGGATTTGTTTGCTTTTCTTCACCTGAAGAGGCCACTAAAGCAGTCACTGAAATGAATGGGAGAATTGTAGGCTCCAAACCTCTTTATGTAGCACTGGCTCAAAGAAAGGAGGAAAGAAAAGCCCATCTTACGAATCAGTATATGCAGCGTATAGCTGGAATGAGGGCCCTGCCTGCCAATACTCTAATTAGCCAATTTCAACCAGCTCCTGGAGGGTATTTTGTGCCAGCAGTTCCACAGGTTGGTTTGGTTGGTTTGGTATCTGAAAGTAGTCTTTTGGGTTTAAATTACACGATTTTGCATTCACATAATTGCATTTCTCTCTTCTCAGGCTCAAAGCAGACCTACATACTACGCCCCGAATCATATAGCTCAAATGCGCCCTGGTCCACGATGGCAGCAAGCAGGACGTCCTCAGGGTAAGCATTTTG
This sequence comes from Nanorana parkeri, assembly GCF_000935625.1. NCBI lineage: Eukaryota > Metazoa > Chordata > Amphibia > Anura > Dicroglossidae > Nanorana > Nanorana parkeri. The sequence continues at coordinate 114,767 of NW_017307353.1, forward strand.
GTATGATTGCCAAGAGATGGGTGTCTCATCTGAGAAGCATTTTCACTGGAAAACCCTAACCAGTGCTCTGACAAATAATGTTAATGGAATATATTTTTCTGAGCATTAATTACTGCATGAAAATAGAAAATGTCCCTTTATGTTCACTAGATGACTGTACCACTAGTTACCTTTTTGAATATAAAAAAACACGGGTGTTTGCACTTTTAGAAAGGTGGCTTTGCTTCAGACCTTTCATTTGTACATGTGGTAGGGGTTGTAGGTACAACAGAGGTAGATTTCAGCAGAAAAAGGCAAACAATCACTCTGTTCATCACATACAAGCTCAGTACATGTGATTTATCTCACTATTCATACTTGTATACTGCATGGTTTTTTTTTTTAATGTATTTTTTCTTTAGGCTTTCAGCCCATGCCTAACACAGTGCGACAAAGTGGTCCCCGCCAATCAATACGCCATATGCCACCTTCAAGTTCTCAGGGCACACGTGGTATCTCCAGCGTAGCCCAGAGAGTTGGTAAGGAACATTTTATAAGTTCTGTGGGTTTTCTAAGAGCACTATAAACTGATCCTGTCCTGGTTCCGTGGTTCAGGAGAAGAGTTGCTTTTAGTGCAAAAATAATAGCGGCGGAAATCCAGACAGAGCATGCTACACCTTTTGTTCTGTCTCTACACCTCTGCAACATGTAGATACTTGTATTTATTGATTTACTAAATGCTCTTGTTTTGCTTTATTGTGCCAACTCTTTATTTGTGGAAACAGTCCTGTAATTTTCTTCCTTTTCTCCATAGGGGTTTCTTCTGCTACTCAGACACTAGGACCTCGTCAGCCAATTTCTGTTCTACCATCCCGACCTGTGCCTCAGTACAAATATACACGATGTCCACTCCCTGGAGTGCAACCACTACAGGTATATGTTTTACTTGATATAATTTAAGCTCTTTGTGTGCTTAGAAAATTAAATCCATTTTAAACAAAGTACCACTGTCCTCTTATATAGGGGTTTTAACCTGCTAGTTGTGAAAAATGCATCCACAAACTATATATCACAACTTCACTGTGGACACATTGCATATAGGCGTTTGTTGTTTTTTTTTCTTCTTTGCAAGAAAGGGTCAAAATCTGGCTTTTGGCCCTTAGAAACAGTGACTTAGAAACAGTGCAATGAAGATAAGAAGTATTGGAGTAAGCAGGTCAGAAGTTTAAGTGCATTGTTAGAAAGGAAAAAAAAGCGTTGTGTGTATGCTCATATCCTTAGGAACCTCTACAACTAACATACACGGAAAATACATCACACTTGATTACCTCCCAGTGCTGGCCCTCCCCTCTCCCAGTCTGGCTTTTACTGTAAAGGTGATTACAAGAGGCTGATACTAAGGCAAATGCAGGTATTTGCACTAGTTGCATGTAATAATGCATTTCCTTTTAATGAATACAGAATTGCATTCGTTTGTGCTTTTTCTTTATGCTGCCTGTTTAGCTTTAAAATGCTGTTGGCTTTAGCCTGGCAATATGAGTTTCAGTGAGATGTACTTAGGACAGCAGGAAAAGGAGCTCTGAGGGGGTGATCCAGTGACACTTCGTGATTTACTAATCTCATGAGAAAAATGCATTTTATTATTACTCTATTTATATTTTTATATATATGTGTATATATATATATATATAAACATTTTAAAACTTTTTTTTTTGGCAGACTCCTCAACCTGCAGTCCATGTACAGGGACAAGAACCTCTTACGGCCTCAATGTTGGCTGCTGCTCCACCACAAGAACAAAAACAGATGTTAGGTGAGTGACATTTTGACAGTTTTTGCTGATAGGAGTGCCTTGGATATAGGTGAGTAGAGAATTAATGTAATCTTTCCTTAACTTTAGGAGAACGTCTCTTCCCTCTTATACAAGCCATGCATCCCTCATTGGCGGGTAAGATAACAGGAATGTTGCTGGAGATTGACAATTCTGAGCTGCTACACATGCTGGAATCCCCAGAGTCTCTGCGCTCTAAGGTAAGTGTTCATGGTCCACAAGTTATATTGTCTTTTTGGTCATGCAAAACTGCCCAATCAATTTTAAGGAAACCTACACGCAAAGAAATTCTAAGGCTGTCATTGCTATCCTAATTCTATAAATGCCTCGTGCCCTGAATGCTCTTGCTATAGTTCATTCAGAAACACTTACCTGGAACAAGCACATAGATAAGCAAGATACAGGACTACTAATCTGCATTCATGTTCTGCATTTGTGACTTACAAAGTATTGAAGATGTGTAGTCGGCATTACAGCCAGGGTGCTAGTGTTTACAGGAGAGGTAAGCTATGACAGTTGTCCTAACTCTTTGTACAGATCACTTATCAACCTCTACTGAATATCAGGCTCTCATTTTTATACATTTTAATAGTTTCTAGGAAAAGGATATTTAGTACCAAGAACAGAAGCAGATAGGAAACTGGATATTTAAGAACTATTTAGTAAGAAATGTGTAAGCTGCCACTGCTGACTTCTTTCTGACAATGATTCTTGCCTGGCTATAATGCTGATCCACTGGCATCCATAAATATGCAGATCAATAGTTCTGCCTTTACTGGCTTAAAGCGTATGTCAAACCAAAACTTTTTTTTTTTCTTTGATAGAGTGATAAAGAGCTGGCACCCCTGTCATGTTAAGAAAGTACATGGCCTACGGTGATAGTGTTAAATTCCAAAATGGAAAAAAAATGAATGCTCAGGGGGGTTCCCTTGAGTCCAAAAGCTCTATCTACACACTCTCATCGTCTCCCTTCACTTGGGAGACTAGGGATGCATATTTGCACATTCCCATTATTATTGCACATACCCATTTTTCTGGCCCATTAGCGATGCCCAACTACCCATTTCTTGCCCTTCCATTTGGCCTGTGCATGGTGCCTTGGGTCTTCACCAAGGTGGTAGCCTCTTTGTTAGCTCTGCTTTGGTCCGAGGGCATCCCCATATGGACTACTTTCTCTTCAGAGAACAGCCAGTGAAAGCCTTGTCATCCAACATTTATCAGACAAACCCTGCAGAACTTGGCGTGCTTTGGCCTAGTCTTGGACAGGGCCCTCTCCAGGGCCTTCATTTCCCTAAAGATCCTATCTCTCTCTATTCTCATGCTTGGAATTTGCTGGCCAGAAGTTGCTCCAAAGTTTGCTTTTGCATGAAAGTGATGGACTTGAAGGCAGCATTCTGCGAGGTGGCTCCCTATGCACACTTTCACTTCAAGCCGTTGCAGCTCTGCATTCTGGCTGCGTTCCCCTCATACTTTAGCCTCAATCAGTTACCAATAAATCTATTCAGTTGTATATAATCATCAGTCATACCTTCCTTCCACCCGTCTCCATAAAAGGGGCCGTTTGAGTTATGTGCTCAACCACGGGTAGATTCTGTACACTTACTTTAGTATTATCGGTGTAGAATGTGCTCTGATTTGGGGTTGCCCTTAAATTACTGATGAACAACTGAATCTTAAATAAGTGTTGGGTTTATTTACAAATAGGGATATACATACATATTACAATTAAGGGAATTTGAAAGGGGAATTGGGGATAGGAATTGAGGGTAAGGATCCTACAGCTAGCTACACCATTCTCTCTCTCTTTCACACAAGCCATGGGTTTTTCCTCTGTTCTTCGGACAGGTCTCAGTGAATCACATTCTTGATTGCAGAGCTCAGAAAGACTTGTCTTGTCCAAAGGTCTTGCTTGTCAGCTAGGTTAGTGTCACACAGGAAGAAGGTTCCATCATATGCCCCTGCCCCCATCCCAGCATATATGCCTTGCTGACACAGGTGAGGGCAGTAAATACCAGCAGGGTGTCAGGCTTGCCCCAGGACATGACAGTCCAGCAGATCTCCTTTGATCAGTGTCCAGCCCCAAGAACCCTTTGATGGTCTTCATTTGCATATCAAACAGCACGGGCAGCTCACGATATTAAGGAACCTTTCCATCAAAGATGTATCATAGATGTCAATTATTTTAGCTTCCAACAATCGGGTGATATCTGCTTATTGATCTCCAACTGCAAATCCCTATACTGTGCACTCCTACGATTTGTATATTTGGCATATTGATTGAAAAGCCACGGCCACATTATACCAGAACTTTTTCTAAGGGAAATCTTTTTATAGCCGGCAAGATAATCGCAAAGTGGATAAATCTATCCCCTCCCACTGTTGCCTAATGGCTACCATAAATCAAATTCTTCTTCAAAGTCATTTATGATGACTAAAGCCAACCTATTAGATGTCAGAAAATCTGGGATCCATGATGCAGATATACATTTGCCAACTACATAGATCAATATACTTTTGATTTTACACTCTTGTGTACTAGGCTATGACTATCACTTGGGTCGTTCTGTTTATTTTGATCCCATCCATATTCTTACCTGCTTTGCTTGTGTATAAGTGAAAAAGGATTCTACAAGATTGCCATGGTTTTACAGTGTTTTTTGTAGTTTGTTTTTTATGGATACTGTATAACCGTTGTCAATACTGTATATGTAATCTGTAAAAATGTGTTTTCTCTGAACTCAATACACCGGGTTTAAAAAAAAAAAAAAAATGTTTTTCTTCGCAAATTGGCCGTGTCTCTGTTGCAGATTTTTTCCCCTCACTTCTGACCTGGAGAAACTATTGTCAGCAGGGCAGGAATTGAGGCCAATTCTCTCTTACAAATACCTATATAGATGTAAAAAGCCATCATGAGTTCTTATTATACCCCACTCTGTCCAAAAAAAAAAACAGGACACTCATACAGGCATCAGTTTGTTTTGCTCATAAGTATAGACTTGACTTTAATTTTTAATTTAGGTTATTGCAACCTGTTACAAAATAATACCATTTTAGGTTATAAATAACTTGCCCAAGTACCTTGTTGGTATTTAGTCATCTATCGCCTTCTAGCTTCAAACATATATAACTATATGATAGCTTTGACACTTTTATGTGCGCAGTAGTAATAGGTACAGTTGTGAGCGGTTGTGTTTTGTCAGTAGTTATCTTAGTGATCGCTTGATTATACCTTAATCAGGTGGAAGAAGCTGTTGCTGTTTTGCAAGCTCACCAAGCCAAGAAAGATGCTGCTCAGAAGGTGGGGATCGTTGCTGCTACCTCCTGAACCAGGACAATCTGTAAGTGTAATGCTTGCTTATTAACTGTTCACTCACATCCACCTATTGATGTAAGAGTACATATTGGTGCTCATGAGTATGTAGTAGGGATGCACCGATACCAAGTACCATACTTGGTACAAGTACTTTGCCCAAGTACTTACAGATGCAATCACTGATACCTTTTTGTTTATTGTCATGTGCCATGTGACAGTTTTTCTAAAACAATACAGACTAATGATTTCAGGACAGTGGTGAAGCGGCCAGAGCCAGGTCCCAGCTGCAACCCTGGTAGTTGTCATGAAAATGCCAAGTATCGGCACTGGTATCTGGACACCCCTGGTATGTAGTGTAAATCAATACAAAGTAGTTCAAGATATTACAATGAGAATATAGAGACTGCTTCAGGATTTAGTGGTCTCTCTCTTATATCTTCTAAAGACTTGTTTGATTTATATAACAAGTAATCTGGGTTCATTTTTGAATTAATCCTGGTTGAATTAGGAAACAACTTTACTTTACTCCCGTTTTCATAAATCAGCCCTATCAAGGTGTCTGATTTTGCAGTAGCTTTCACTGTTATACTGGTAATGCAGCCTCCAAACAGACTGAACCAGTTTACCAACACCTTAGGAATTTCATTCCAATGCTACTGAATTTGATAAAGCTACTGACACATTACAATTCTTTAGGGGGAGTTTCCTCATGATAGTAATTCACATTTTACTTCTGGTATCATTTTTGTTATGCCAGTACAATGAATTACCACTCTGAAGAATTATTCCCCCTCTTTCATCTGTCCTTGTTTTTATGATTAACTAGTAACTGATTGCTTTTTATTTTACTACAGCGAAAAAAGAAGCCAAATCTCAGAATTTTGGAGTGTTTGGGAAATCTCCATTAGGAGTCTTGTCTCCTTTTACATGCTGCTTATCTCTGCCAGAGATACTGTCTTGTTTGTTAAACATGAGGACTATGCACTATGTCGCTTTATGCTGTTGGGATGATAAATCGCCTTTCAGGTGAGCGCTTCTGGGATCCTTTCTCTGGAGATCCCAAAATGTTTTCTTCAGATTGCAAACGATTTTTGCAGTTTTGAGTATGGAGACTTTGTTTGAATGTGACATCCAAATGGTTTATCAGTGAAATAATAAAAGATTTCAAACACTGCATGTTTTTGACTGCTTCTTGAAAAGTAAAGCCCTGGTCAGAGGAAGTATTAATCACATAAATGGTTTTTACTTCTGCGATATTAAGCACAGTTTTTACAGTAGCAAGCTTTGGCCAAAAAACAAAGCAGAGAAAAGGATTGCATACTACATACAGACAATTCATGTAGGGAACTGTTTGAAAGTGTTCACTGTATTGTAACTGTAAGGCCTGTTTGAAAATAGAATTATGCTGCCATATATGTGCAGTGCTGGATTTTGCCAGGGTTGCACAGAGAGGAGCTTCCTGCCCGTTTCCACTTTTTACACCTAAAATATTTTGCCTACTGTGAGGTCATTTCATTTTTTTTATACAAAATATACTCCATGACTATATTGAAAAATACAGTAAATGAGAAGTGGCGCCTGCGTCTTCTCTTACACAATTTCGTTACCTTCACTTTAGTGCCTGGAAAAAGACTGTGCGAGGCAGAGGAACAATGTAATAGCAACTTCAGGGAAGGAGCAAGGAGTTCAGAGTTTAGCAAGAAACTAGGTATTCATGAAGACTGACCAAGAGATCATACAAGGAGCTATTCTGAGCTTTAAGTGGCTCAGTAGGAAGAGCCACCACCAGACAAAGAAGAAACCTTGGGTTTAGATTCTGACCATTATTGCCAATGATCAACCATGTGCATGTATGTGTCCTCCACTGGAGATTCACTCTTTGTCCTAGTGTTCACTGACAACAGAAAGTGAAGGGGAATTCACATATTTACAGTTGTCACTGAAACAGGAATAGAGGGGACATTTTCCAATAAAAACACTTCTGGTGACATATGTTGAGGATAGGATTTTTACTCACTCGCACAAGATTAAAGAGCAATTTAACCATATCTTCAAAATAACAACAAAGGCACCTTTATAAGTGTTTAGTGATGACAATCTACAAACACATACTTCTAGATAATTGCCGGCTTTTGTATTCTTTGCACACCTTTTTTTTCTTTTCCTCCCATTCTTATGGTGGCCATTTTCTTTTTTTTACTTAGGGCAGATTAATATAGCTCCTTTTACTTCCTGGAACTCTGGCACATGTGACTAGGACACGTGACCATACACCATCTCTGGGGGGAAAATGCCTTTCCCTGAGATCTCATGAGATCAGAGAAAATATTTCCCAGCAATGCATTGTGATGTAACCTTTCCAGGATACAACGCTTGGGCATATTACTTTTGCCAAAGAGAACCAGGAAGTAGAAAACAAGAAATTGTAAGAAAAAATGTATGCTCAACTAATGAATGTAAGTTGATTTCATATCACCATGCAGAGCTGCATACTGATGTAATGTTTTAGCCAAAGGGGCACTAATGTCAACTAGGACCCCCCAAAAGAAGCTGATGAAGCAGAGATCTGCTTCATTTCCCGCTCGTGCTCGCCGAGTGGGGGGCGTGTCTGAGCGGACGTCTAAAGACGCCCGCTCAGATCTAGAGAGCTCGGGCCGGCCGTTTTTTTACTACGGCCGGCCCGGAGGTGGTTAAAGGAAATCTTCCCAATTGAACACAGAAAAAAAACTGACTTGAAGTTGTCATGTTATAAACACATAATTTGCTGTGCTCTGTCTTACTTTGTACACAGTAGATAATCTGGGTATTATGCACCCTGTAAAATGGAAAGTTCTTTACAATAATCACTTACATTTTTTATATCTTGACATCTTTTAATGTCAGCCCCTTTACCCGAAAGAAAAGCCAATGGATAGGGTAGTAGATTAATACTGACAGACTAATAATTTAGGAAAGAAAAATGGTTGTGCTGGTTCGCAGTTAAGGGAAGGAGGAGACAAAAATTCTAACAAACCCTAAGGAAGCAGAACAGTAGAACCAAAACTTAATGGTCAAAGAAGCCTACTGTATTACTTAGCCACACCTGGTGGAATGAGAATAGATTTCCTTGGGGGGAAAGGGGCTCCAGACTGTAAGCTTTTCAAATGATAATCCAAAAAATAATTTCCTGGGAAAGATGAAGTCTGACTATTGATTTAGAAAGATGTATTAGGAAAAAGACGCTTCAACTTGATGACATAACTGAGAAATAAACAACTGCACCCAGAGCTCAGAAATGCCATCTGATGTGATAAAGGACAACCTTGCTCTTACTGAAACGGTCAGGATTGCAGAAAGGCTTAATAACTCATTTCTGTTCACCAAAGCACAGTGCATAGTTTTGTTTCGTTTTTTCTCATTAAAATGCCACATTTGTGAATTGGCAATAAATAATATATCTGCAGTTTGTGTGGCATTCTTTATGCAAAAGCCAATCTTGTTGAGTGGTTTGTAGCATGTTTAAGCAGCAGAAAAAGATGGTCCATTTGGTAAAAAATAATCCAAGGCAAATAAAGGCTTTTGAAAGTTAAACTACCTGGTGTCATGATGCTATCTGCAGCATTCTCCAGGGCAGGGGGAGGAGCCTTAATACCCTGGGCTCACTGGACAAATTAATTTTAAGAAATATAAGTATCTGAATAAAAGATGAAATAAAGCTTTAGTGGTACCAGACATTATCAATATGTTCTCTGGATTTAATGCAAGTTATTGTATCTTATGAAGAAAAAGCATTGCAGCACACAAGTTTACAAATCAGTAAAATTAAAGCTCATTTGTCGAAGTATGAAGGACTGACTATTTTTTGGGAGATGCATGAAAAATTGGCGTTGGAGACAGCAAATGTAAGCTGATATTATGGAAGTAAAACCTGAAAAATATCTTAGATGTGCAGGCTTATAATGAAATTATGCTATAGGAACGGAGCAGACGGACCATGGTCCATTCTTTTTTAATAATTACTAAAATTCAAACAAATATACATTGCCCAGCAAAGTATTTCTTTACATTTGTGCCCAAACGCTTACAATTATGTATCAAAAGGGCTGGCCACAACTCTCCTAGCTCTGCTTCCCTAAACTTCCTGTCCAATACAAGATCACAAGGGAGAGCATAGTCTTCAGCAGCTGTCTATCTACTAACTTGGAGAAGGGAGGAAGGATGAGCAGGGGAGTGTCTTGCCTTGCTTTGCCTTGCTTTGCCTATGTGTTTGTGGAGATGCACACAGCTTTACTAGCAAATATGAGGTTGGCTCCATAGGACCCTGCAAAGGAGAACCGTAAAACAGGGTATCGGGACCATTTCTCAGGCAGGCTGGATGATTGACAGTGTGCTTTGGCTAACATCGGGGGTGCCCACCCCTTCCCCTGTCTGTCCCTCCAGCCTGCACTAGAGAGGGGGGGGGGGAATCCCTGTGGTGACAGAGTCACTGCTCTCTGCAGGGAAATGAGCGAGCGGCATTATGTTTTCGCTCACTTCCTGATCTATTGAGCCGACGTGTGACAGTTTCAATGTCGTATGTTGGCTCTAACTATGAGGATGAGTGTAATTCTCTCACCCCATAGTTCTCTTTTAAAAACCTTTTGACTTTTATATTGCTTTAAGAAACAGAGTAAAACTCATGTCAATTCTCGCTCTCCGGAGGTATGTGATACACAGTTGGAGGTATCAGACGAGTGATTTCGGAGCTTTGAAGAGATCAAGGAACGCAGCTGGCTCAGTTTTTTTCCCGTGACAGTCCTTCGGGAGAAACATCAAAAAAGGAACAGATTACTAGTGTAAAAACAGCCAAAGAAAACGAGGGGGAGGAAAAAAAAGTGAAGGGTCAAACAAATGATATCCACCACACAAAACACAGAAGGAAATAAATATAATGATATCGATTTCTCAGTGGTTCATTTCACTAAGGATGAGATTCCTGTGTCGGGGAAAGGTTTATTATTTGCACCAACATTTATTTATTTTTTAAATTCTTTATTTTCAGTTTTTCATTTGTACAAACAGTGGATAATTAGAGAAAGGGAAGTTGTTCAGTACAGTAAAATACAGTGGGTACTGTATGAACATGGGAAGTGTATGTAAGACCTAACAATTCCACTGGTTTTGTAGCCCCAATGTGGGCAAGGCAGACAAGTATTTCAGTGCGTATTTAAGCGCAACCACTATGCTGTGGAATGCACCAGGCTTTCCATGTCGCACTAAGGAAGGCAGTGCAACTAGATACCTTCCATGCTGAGGTTGTAGCATGGACGACACAAAAGAGATGGGGGGGGGGGGGGGAGAAAAAAAAAAAACCACTATGCTGCGGAATGTCGCACTAAGGAAGGCAGTGCAACCAGGTCCCTGCCATGCAGAGGTCGTATCATGGATGACACAAAGAGGTTGGGGGGGAAGGAGAAGACAGAGAAAGGTTTGGGACTGAGACTTGGGAAGGATATGGAGGAGTGGAATCGGGGTGAGAGTTGGCGTAAGTTGGGTGAGCATTCAGCAGAGTCCCGGCAAGTGGTAGGGGGGCGCGGTATTGGCCCTCTGGGGCAAGGGTGTCAGGTTATGTCTGGGGCCTCTTGATTTTGTATCTCCGCAGGTACAGTACGATGTCTCATTTTACCATGAGTGCACCATACTCCGGGGAGTAGAGGTATTCCAAAACCACGTTTTCCGGAATTTGTCATCAGTATGGTTGCATCAACATTTCATTTCGAGTTTGATCGGCCCCCCTACATGAATTTGAAAGTTTATTTAGGAGTTTATTGTCAATGGAACATTTAACAGTTTTTAACGCATATGGCTTGAGAGATACAGACTAAATTAACTTTCAAACAATCAGAATCATAGGGCAACCTGTATATAGGACATAGGATGTACTTCCTCATATTCACTCAGCCCTGTGAATATGACTTTCTTTGTGTCTCTAAGCCTGCTGTCTGAACTTTTCACAATGTAACATTGTCGTTGCTTGCTGAAAGCAATGCGTGATGGGATGCGCAGTCTTGAGGAATGGAGATTGTATCACATGAAGCAGCAGGGAAAGAGATACAAAGCCCACTGGGAATCCAGGAAGTTGATAAAGGTGATGGGCAGACAGAAGGCAGCACTCACTACATGACTGTGATTCATTAAAGTAAGCTTTGATTGTATTATCAAAAACAACTCTAGTGTGTATTCCTATTACAGTACTGATGTTATAACAGGAGAGTACAGTATATGCTGTGAACTCCTTTTAACAGACTTAAAGGAGAGAAGTCAGGGGATAAGGTAATCTAACATTACTGCGGAGGAATGGGCACCTATACAGTGTCTGAAAACCAGAAACCTTAACTATGTAACCCTGAAAGAATTAATAATAAAGAATGCAGATATTTTTATCCAGTGCCGTGGACTATGAAAAAGAAGCACTAAGTCAGCTCCAGGTCATTGTAGTATAACAAGGTTTAGGCTTCATTCACACACAAGCAGTTTTACGCACGTATTCTCCCGCACGAATATGCGCACAACTGCGCTAAACATAAAAAAAGCATTGCGATGTGCATTCTTGAGACTATTGCGGCGTCCACACGGTACGAAACAGTGCATTTCACAAAGTAGTCCAAGCGTGATTTAATGGGCGGATTCCGCACATTCTGGCTATAGTAATAGCCACAAACATGCGCAATCCAAACGTATGTTTACATTTGCGCAAAAACCGCTTCCACTGCGTGAATAGTGCCTCAAACATCCTAATGCATTTTTCCAACTAATGTTTGTATTAATTATGGATGGAAATTGATTGTCCTGAGTAGTAAATTGGCTGATTATGTGCAATTCCGATAGCCCATCACTTAAGCTGGCAGTTCTTCCTTGGCCCCATGTGCTGAATGAGAAAAAACTCGAGTCCCCTGTCCTTCCTAAGAACAAGTAATGATGTTATAGAAGCATCACACTGTTAGCTGAGCACAGGCAGAAAAAATGTTCATCAAGGCACACAGGATCAGTAGAATTCAGGAACATTGGGTTATATTGCTGCTTTTAGGAGGAATTTGACACAAAGAAATATGGGCCAGCCAAGTTTAGCCCCCCCACACATACTTCCATGGTGCTTCAGTTTTTTTTGCTAGTGTCCTAAAAGGATGGACATCTTTTCTCTGGTGTTTACCCACTTTTATCGTTTTTTGTTCTTCAGTAAAGCAAAACTCCGGGGAAAACAAATAACCCTTGCAGTGGGGCTACCCCCACACTGCAAGGGTTAAGTGCTTGTTTTGCAAGGGTTAATACTTTTCCCTGGAGTTCTTCTTTAATCTGCTGAGCTGGGACTTAAGGTGCCCATACACCTTACGACCATCGCAAGACTTTTGTCTTGCGATGGTCGTATGCTTCTTGAAAGCCCGTACGATCTGCCCACCTTGGACGGGCAGATCGTACTTGCGATCATCGAAGTACGATGATCGCAAGATCATTGCGATCGGGCTTCCGATGACGGCAATGCAGAACGGGCAGTGTGCGCGTGCGCACACCGGCCCGTTCCGCAGCTATCGGGCGAGCAGGCTAGAAACCCGCCGAGAATCGTACGATTCTCGGCGGGTTTTCGAACATGTTGGCTCGACAAAAGACGTGCGACCGTACAGTAGAAACGGTCGCACGTCTTAGTTCACACTGCTCGATTCTCGTACGATCGCGGGATTTCGCCCGATTCTCGTACGAGAATCGAGCAGTGTATGGGCACCTTTATTATATAGACATCCAGATTGGCTGGTAGTCGATGCTGTCTTGGAGACCATGCTCGGACTTAGTGTGCTCGTTAGCTGCAGAACGCTCTCCAGCTGTGCCTGTGGTAAACCTGAGACTTGATGGCACATTATCGGTTTTCTCCCATTATTTCTTTAAAGCACTGGAGAATTAGTTGCTACGTCACTCCCAGGTGTCGTGTGCGTACACGCCTTATTGCGAGAGGCGGTTTCCCACCCCTGCCCACCTCAAAAGTGTCACAGGTTTACCTTGGCTTGTCCTTGCTGCTGCCTAAAGGTGGCCATACACTTTACAACCATCGCAAGACCTTAGTCTTGCGACGGTTGTAAAGTAATTAAAAAAAGTACGATCTGCCTATCTTGGACAGGCAGATCGCACTCTCGATCATCGCAAGCCCGCCCCCCTGAGGGGCTGGCTTCCGATGACCGCAATGATGAACGGGCAGTGTGCGCGTGCAGACACCGGCCCGTTCAAACCAGCCGAAAAGCGTAAGATTTCTAGCGTGCTCCGTGCGACCGTACAGTAGAAACGGTCGCATTCTGGTGTGTTTAAATTTGCCTTAGTTGTACCGCAGTACAGTGTGTCAGAGCACAAAGGGAGTGGTCCCACAGGCCTCCCCAGCTCACAATCCTCTAGCAGCTCCAGAGTGGCTGCAGTGTTCCTCCCAGAGGACCTGTTGCGAATAACTTGGATTGCTGTCCCCTGCTTCAGCTGTGGGAAGGACCCAGCAAGTTTCACCCACTATAGGCTGCCTGCAGAAAACTGCAGGAAGGGGGCGGAGACAAGACCAGTCACTCTGTACAAGAAGAGAGAGCAGCAGTGACCGGTCTTTATTACAGAATCTCCTGCACAGAGGTAAAATTTCACTCTAGATTACTATACAGTGCTGGAAGAAAGACACAAAGTAGACCAAGATTGAAGTAACTATACATATAACTCATATTATGAAACGTATTCTGTATGGATAATGACGACACGCACAGCCAGATTGCACTAACAGCGGTAGGGGGTCTTACAGCTTGGTTAAATAAAACCTGAATCTAATAGACACATACAACACACCTGCCATCATTAAAAAAGAAAAATCTAACTCTTTCATCGCCTATGGTTTCCAGCTGGGCTGCCTATAACAATAATAACCAACCCACCAATGGTGTTCAGTGGCCGACTGTAAATATTCCCCTGTAAAAATACCCTCCCTCAGCATTGGTGGCAGGCAGCTGGCTGTAAAAATACCTCCAGATATGGTGGTTAGTGACTAGCAACAACAACAGCTCCTCTCCCAGCATTGGTGGTTGTACATATACCCCCACCTCCAGAATTGGTGGTCAGTCGCTAGCAATAAAAACACCTCCTCTCCCAGCATTGGTGGTCAGAGACTGGTTGTACATATACCCCCACCTCCAAAATTGGAGGTCAGTCGCTAGCAAAAAAAACACTTCCTCTCCCCAGCATTGGTGGTCAGAAACTGGTTGTAAAAATCCTCCCTCCCAATAACCCAGACGTCTCTTCTAGGTATCAGGGGAAGACTACAGCAGCTCTATCACCAACAGGAGGCCAGCGTCTGATTGGACAGATTTTTTTTAAAAAGGAAAGAAAAAACAATTTTCCAATGGCGCTGTGGGTCTGTAGCTGTCATGAGCCTCAATGTGAATGTGATTCGGCTCCATCTAGCGGTCATATCTGGTAACTCAGCACAATCTGGCAGATTGTATAATGTCTCCCTCTAGTGGCCGCTTGTGGTTATAGCTCAGTGCCTCGGTACTTGTGCTGCTCAATGCTCCTCCTGCTGGCCACTGCCGCTATACCGACCCTCCTGGTCCCTCCTCTAAACTGTGACCTGTTGTCTGTGTCATGCTGATCAGGAAGCAGTTTCTTTCTGCAGACTGGAGGCATGGCGACGTTTTTTGGGGAGGTTTTGTCTGTGTTCAGCCGGGCAGTGGATGATGAAGATGAGGAGGAGGAGGAGGAAGAAGAAGAGGACAGAGAGATCAGGAGGGAGCTGGAAAAGAAAAGGTTAATCGCTGTCATACACATTTTCATTTACTGGCTGTATACTGTTGTCTTGCAAAGATTTTGTTGTAAGTCAGATACATGTTATGTGATTTCCAATAATTGAGAGGTTTGGGGCTTATAATTCATAGGAGAACTACAGCAGACATCAAGCATTAAAAAAAAAACCTCACTTAATCAATGAAACTCACATTTTTAGCTTGAGACCGGTATTATATGATATTACTTACTTTTTTGGTTGACGTCATGAGCATCCTGCATTCTTTCCCTTCCTGAGATATGTTGGGAGGTTAATTGGCTCCTGTCTAAATTGGCCCTGTATGTGAGATGGGGACCTTAGATTGTAAGCTCCATGAGGGTAGGGACTGATATGAATGTGCATCTATGTAAAGTGCTGCGTAAATTGTCGGCGCTATATAAAATACCTGTAATAATAATGTTGCGGTGGCATTGTTTACCTGCATGCTCATTTCCAACATCCTGGCTGTGCCAAGCTCTGCAAAGTGCCTTGCCATGATTATATAACCACCTATCCCTGGCAAGGCGTTAAATTGCGCAATGTTTCCTCTTGAAAAACCCCAGTGTAACTAGCGACATGACCATACATATGCCAGATTTATTTATGATGCATGAGAGTGTGCGGCTTGTTGCAAACCCAGTTAGCTTAAGATCTCACAAGCCTGCACAAAGCTGTGACTGATGCCACCACCACCTTCTTCTCCGCCCAATCAGTTGCGGCCGGGGCATTCTCTGCCTACAGCTACATGTCAAAAAGGGCGAGAATGTCTCTGCCACAACTTGCTGACATGGGATAAGGGGGGTCAGTCACAGTTTTGTTGGGGCTTGGGTGAACTCAATCAACCAATGTATTTAACTAAATATCTTGATAAGCTTTATCTGAAAGTTCAGCTGGGCTTTAACTTTTGCCCATTCTATACAAAACCTAAAAAAAAAAAAGGTTAGGACTGGAGGTCTACATTGGTTATACCAGGTTCACCGGTATGGTTGGTTTTACTATCAATAATTCCAGTTTTATTTCAGTTGGATAAAAAAAAACTGTGTCAGAATAGTAGGATAATCTACATCTAGCTTTGATTCCTTCTCTGATCTGTATCCAAGTACTTCTAAATCACAGTAAACAGTGTGATATTCTGCCCTTTTCCTTGCAGGGAAGTGACTCTGACCTGGAGCCCTGAGGCCAGCGCAGCTATTGAGAACTCTCCTGAACACAGACTCGGCTGCTCCAGTCTGATTCTGGCTGTTGGTGACAATGCTACAGGTTGGTCACGTGACAATACAAAAAAGTATTCCTGTAAAATAGCATTATAGTAGACATTGCTCAATTTGGAATCTGTCCTATATCCCTCTATCCCAAGACCTGGCATCCTTAGAAACAGATTAAATCATGCAGGAGGAGAGCAAAGAAAACTGAAATGAATATCTTGTACATCCAACTTTCTCCATACTGATACTTAGTACTTCTGTGCAAGCACTTGCTTCAAATTATCATGAGAACCCAAAGTTCCCAAAGCCGGGCACAAATGGAAATTGAAAACAGCACAGACACACTGACACTAAAGAGACTCACCCATATTTAGCTGGCAGGACACACACAGGCAGATGCAAAGCTTGCATACAATCTGGTGCACTCTAAAGCTGGCCATACACCTGTCAATTTTTTTTGTTCAACCCGCGGGCTGAACAAAAGAAATTAACGTGATTTCTCCATCAACACAAACAGCGTGTCGATCGAGGAATTGCCTTTGTTTGCATTGTATCCTGACAGGTACCGCAAGCACCTGTCAGAATACCCCATCAGAGCGGGCAGTTCATTGGCTGCCGGGTCTGATCGCATGGAGATTTTCCAGCAGGCTCCTTTGATCAGCTGATCGAGGCAGCCGTCAGCCCCACACAACATGCGAATTTCGTCCGGTATATTAAAAAGCAGCTGAAATTCGGCCAGTGTATGGGCACCTCAGCATATGTATTACAATCTGACATTGCAATTTCAATTTTAGACCTACCTAAACTATGTACTTATGAGAACCTAACTAGTCTATCCAATGAATTTATATCAAATCAGGGAGGCCCTTGCACTACATATTGTTGGTAGATCTAAAGGAGATTGTAATGTGTGTGTGGTGAGCATCAAGGCTTTGTAGCAGATAAGTGATTCCCACATGCTTCTGAGATTCCCCAAGCTATCCTGCAAGCTAGAATCCTCATATGATCACTTGCACACACCAGACACACAATTCACGGGGTAGACTGGCACAACCTTCAGTTTGTCAGTTGAATGGCCTGCTAGGCACACACACAGATCCCTGTTGCTGGTAATGAGATTGGTCCATATATATAGATACATACTGACACTACGAACATTTAACTAGTGATGTGTGGGGACTTGGTGTCAACCATGTTCAGCCAAGCCTGCACAAAACCGTCACTGACACCACCCCCTCCCAGCCTAATCAGTTGCAGCCAGGGCATTCCCCACCCCGCAGCTACACTTCACGAAGGGACGGATGCTTCTGCCGCAACTGAATGGGCCGGGGGTTGTCAGTGACGGTCTTGCGTGTACAAACTTATATTCGCATCAAGCCCCTGCATATCACTAGTTACCAAGCACTCAGGCACTAGCAATACAATACAGCACAACCTCCTATCAAATGTTTTGGGTTCAGTTCCAATTTAAACCAAATATGTTACTTTGCTTGACATGGGCTGAGCATAGGTTTGCTTTAAAGAGGGGCTGTCATGAAGAAAAATAAATGACAAGGATTGGCATTTAGGAAAGTGCCCATCATGAGCTTTGTGCTAGCCTAAAACAATTCTATATCTTTTGTCTTCTTTCTCCAGGGTTTGTGTCTTCCCATATCCTGATTTCCGGGAGTTGGGAGGTGTCTGGATATATAACATTATGGAATGAGAGGTGTCGGGAGCAGGCACCCAGATCTGACAGTACACCCAGTACCCCATCTTCCTGCATTTTCTACCGCTGTATCACAGACCCTACGGTGAGCCGCGACCAGGAGGGATGTGTAGAAAAAGCTCCTTAAACATTTAAGGGTATTTAGTAAAGCAAAGAGCAATGTCTAAAGTGCATTCAACCACATCAAGCAATCAGCAGTCATATGACTGGTAGAGATGAGCCTGGGCTTGGTGCGAACCCAGTTCACCTCTTCCTTCCGACTCAATCAGTTGTGGCAAATGCATTCCCGGCCCGCAGCTATATGTCCCAAAGGGGCGGAGAATGCCCCTGCCACAACTGATTGGGCTTGGAGGGGAGCGTGGCGGTCACAGTTTTGCGTGGGCTTGGACAACCTCAGATGAATTGGTTTCCCACTAAGCTGAGGTTCATCAATAGTGACTACAGTAATCTGAGCTCTAATCGCCATAGTTTGCGCATTATTGTTCTTTTCAGTTGCTTGTAGTCCTGTTCCTGTAGGTAGAGATTATGGGAATCTTATTTTTAGTAAGGTATGTTTATACATTTTTAAACATTTGACGGCATAGAAAAAACAGGCTATGTTCGGGTCAGGGTGAATAACTAAAGATGACAAGGCCTTCCCTATAATGAAGCAGACTGAGGTGGTTGCAGGGGGGCAGCCACAGCGTCCCAGGCACTAAGAGCTTATGGCAACCTGAGATGCTCTGTTTGGTGCCGCCCAGCTCACTGATGTTTCCAGGAGCTGAGCGGGGACGCTCTGGCTTGCATCCCGCCTAGTTCCTGTCAACCAGTGACATCAGAGAGCTGGGTGGGACACCAGACAGAGCCACTGACAGCGCAGTCTGCCACCTGGCTCCCACTCTCTTCGAACAAATCAGCCGTGCACACCTCCCCACCTTCACCACTGGCTATACCCTGACAGCAGTCCGCAATCCAGAAGTTCTCGGGGGAGATTACAGCCTGGATATGGGCTATAAAGGGCACCTGTTTATAAACAAATATGGGATCTGCCATTGATGACTTGTGTTTGAAGGTGCAAACTTTGGTTCTGTTACCCTATCCTTGCTTCCGTCCATGGTGAATTATTGACCTGGAAAAAGCATGCAGCCAGTGACAACATGGAAGGAACAGGCTATGTCCTGGTCAGCATGAACTGATGTCTGTGTTACATTGCTCTACAAAAGCTGCAAAGTGTAGAAACCGCCTGACCTGCCAAGAAGCTTGTTTATGTTCTACTTGTGTTTATGTCCTCAGTGTACATTTTTATGTATTACAGGTATTTATATAGCGCTGTCAATTTATGCTGCGCTTTACATTAGGGATGCACCAAAATTTCGGCCACTGAAACGATTCGGCGGAAAATGATGCTTTGGACAAAATGCCAAAGTACCATAATGATCGAAAATTCAGTGCATCTCTAGGCTTCTCTCCTCCCCGCTGGTCTGATGCCCGCTGTCTCCCTCGCTTGTGACGGCAGGAATCCGAGGGGACACAGACCAGCTTTCAGGGGGGGGAGAGAAGCTTTCAGGAGGCCAAACGGGGCTGTGTGGGGGGGAGACAGCTCAGGATGCCGACCGAAGCAATGCCTGCTTGGCCTCCTGTGACAGCGAGTCAGGATGGAGAACGAAGGAGTCAGGATGGAGAGCGGGTTCCAAGTGCTCAGTGATCAGGACTGATCGCTGAGTGTTTGTAAATAACTGAGGACATAGTATGTTTACTGTGTCCTCAGTTATGAATGAACAGGAAGTGCTATACGTCACTTCCGGTTTATTCATGATTGTGGACATAGTAACTGATACTATCTCCATAGTTTATGAATGGACAGGAGCACTCAGCATAGAGGCTTCCTGTTCATTCATAACAGGGGCTGCAGAAAAAGAGATTGGGGATTTTAAAAGGGAAATATCAGGGTTATGTTTAGATGCCTTATACATCCCTAGAGCCCCCGACGGTAAAGTAAAAAAATAAAAATAATTTTTACAAAATGTAAAAACATTATTTTCTGTTTTGGTCCAAAAATGACATTTTGGCGCAGCCCTACTTTACATATTTGCACATTCACATCAGTCCCTACCCTCAAGGAGCTTTCAATCTAAGGTCCCTATCTCTCATACATACAGAACCAATTTAGACAGGAGCCAATTAACCTTCCAGCATGTCTTTGCAGTGTGGGAGGAAACGAGTACCCAGAGGAAACCCACACAAGCACAGGAAGAACATGCAAACTCCTTGCAGAGTTACTGTATCATGTGCTAGTCCTAGATGTAGAGACTAATAACTGACTTCATGTTAACGGCATGTACCCAGGATTCTCATTATAACCTAAGGCTGAAGTCGGCATAGTTTCACTGGCTGGAGGGAGCACTGGGGCATGTAAACACAGCACCAGTCCTAGGCAAGCTTGGTAGTAATCAATTCAACAACAAATACTTTAGTTGAATCTACAGCATGTATTTATCTTTGCAAATTTAAAGGGAGTGGGCTAATTAAAGAGAAGTCACTGTAATGAACCATACACGTGTATGTAGATTTCAGCTTGAGCTACTGAGTCCTGTTTACAGATGTTTTTTATAAAACAAACCAGGTATTAAGGAGACAAACACGCTGAAAGGGGCCAAGAGCTTTAGCTGCTGGCTGGATAAAAGACTACATAATAATAGCATAGTATTTCATACTTGCAAAAGAAAAACATGATTTAAATGTTTATGGTCCGGATCATAATATATGAAAGGAAATATATACAAAACTTCTGTACATCCTCTTGCAGCTTTGCCATGTGTGTGGCCATGCACAGCAAATTGGTGGATTTTAACCTCAGTCACCGTGTAGTTTCCAGCAACTAAATTATTGAAATTGGTTAGAGAATCAATTTGAACCAACTTAGAGCCATTAGCAAAGACATTTTCAATGGACAAATGTTACTGAAAGCAACAAAACTGGCAAATGTATGATCAGCATTAGGGCACGTCTGCACTGTTGTTCATGGGACAATTCTGGATGTTATTGAGTTTGGTATGTTGTGTTCCAGGTGATGCTGTGTCAGTGTTCCTGTTACGTGGCAGAGGACCAGCAGTTCCAGTGGTGTGAGAAGGTGGGTGAGAATCTGTTCTTATATTCAAAGGGTGATCATAGCATCCTCCAGTGAAAGCTGTAAAAATACATACAGTGTAGTACATGCTGAAGACTATGGGTAGATCTACTGAATCACATGTACTGCTTTTTAGATGCTTTACCATTTCCAGTGACTCTAACAAAATGGAACTGTACATGAATAGGACAAACCATGTCCACAAAAAGCCAGAGCTCCCTGAAAGCCCAGAAATATATAAGTGCATTCCAGCCTTCATCCATATTGTCAGCACTGGGGTCTCCTTTTAAATGCTTCGGGCTCATGGGGGTCGTTTTCATAAAATGTCTGCCTCTGAACCTCATCTCCAACACTGAAACAGTGAACCTGGCATTAAAGCACTGGCAAAGCACAGATTTTCTCTAATACAACGCTTTGCAGAGGTCTGTTTTAACTCTGAACTCATGGAAACATCTGTCTGTATGTTCCTGTCTATCACTGAAAAAAAAAAAAAAAAACCCACTGCGATTCAATGTTCCATGACAAAAACAATACATGATTATCTCCAAGTGGGTGAATACTTTTTATAGGAACTGTGTGAGAGTTATGGGCTGCTCAGTTATTTAAAGCAAGCTGTAATGTGTAGCTTTTCACATTTTTTCATTTGTCTGCCATCCTTGATTTTGGAGTTTGTCCACTGACAGGTCCTTGGTTGTCTACAGAAGACCAATTTAAAGGTGACTATCCTGTCCACCTGCCCAGTGTCTGACTTTAAAACTCCAGAATCCACGTACAACCTCCCAGTTCCCTTTCTGAAGGCACTCAAGACAAACCATTACACAGATGGTACTCCTTGCGGCCCTCTGGAGCAGCCGAATATTGTGGATGGGCTCCCCGCTGCTGGTAATTCATTATTTTGTTTTGTTCTTTTTCTATACATCACACATTCATATGTACTGTACACAAGTATGCTAAAGAACAAGATTTGTGTTGTCTGTAGCAGCCAATCAGATTATCTATTTCATTTTTCAGCCACTAAGAAAAATCTTGTTGGATTTTGATTGGTGTCTCTGGGCAGGCAAACACTCTTTAATATGTTTAGCTATTCACAACCAGCCATCCTTCCCACTTCATTGTTTCAGCACAGTGTGATTATGAACTGGATAAGATGATTGGCTGTCAGAAGCAAGAAGAATATTTGAAAACATAAGGATTGTAAGGACTTTTTTGGATTATGTATCCAAAACAAGAGCTGTCCATGTTGCCCAAGGAGTCTATTAAGAAACCCTTTTGGTTGCTTTCTGTGGCAACAGAGTTCTTCTTAAATGAAGCCACAATATACCGACCTCAGTATTTGTAAAGTGTTTTATGGAAAGGACGTTTATATCTGCAGCCAAAACGTGTTCCTTTTTAGTTTTGGCTAGAGTATAGTTTATTGCCATCTGGGTGCCTTCGGGGAGATTGCCCTATACTTGCTGCCCCAAAGATGAAACAGGAAGTGAGAGTAAATCTCTCCAAAGTAAAGGAAATCCCCTCTTAGATGGTTGCCATTGTAGAAACTGCCACCATTGCAAGATTACCCCTCTATTTCTGTTCCAGAGAAAATGTTAGATTTTTTTTCTCACTTTCAGTCCGAGTGCCACAAGAGTCACCAGGACAGCTAGAGAGGGTGAATCTCCCTAAGATTCGGAATATTTGCTATGGGCAGCAAGAACGTTTCTTGTTAGAACACTTTTTTTTATACATAAGCCTAAATTAATTCTGCCATGGGCCTTAAGCCTTTTGTTTATCGGCAAATATACTTCAGTAACAAGAACCTCACAGGGGTACTAACCCTTTCATTCCCTATTGAAAGCTAATACAAAAGTTCCTTAAAGGAGAACTACGAGGTGAGTGCTTTTCACTCACCTCATAGTTCTAGCCGACCTGTGACAATAAGACTGTCACAGGTCGGCTCAGTAGATCGGGAGGTGAACGAACACATATCGGCGTTCGCTCACCTCTCGATCCTGTCACGGCTCTCTGCCCTGACAGGGGAGGGGCTGGATTCCCCTCTCCCCGCTCCGATCCGCCAGCGCTGACTGGCGGAACGGGAGGGGGCGGGTACAGCTGGCTCTGCCTCTAGCTCAGTCACGCAGCTGGGCGGATCCAGACATAATTGTCGGGATCCGCTACAGCTCGCGGTATACTGAGCCTAGGGTGACGGGAGGACGCTAGTTTGTGTCCTCCCGTTACCCTAAGGAGAACTATGGGGAAAAGCCTTAACCCCATAGTTCTCCTTCAAGACATACGGTAGGAACATTTTTGGGTAGATATGTCAGAGCTTCAGGTGATCAGAGCAAAGGCTATATTTAGCGTAGAACTCCAGGTAATTGGCTAAATACACAGTTGAAATACATACTATTTATACGGTATATGATCCATTTTAACTGGCAGAATATTTGTAAATGTGGTCCAAACATCTCTGCATAGCTAGATGGGTGACACCACTATTTTTTATTTCATCTCTGCAGTTTCCTGAGTCACCTGTTTGCTTATAGGGCAGTGAATGGACCATGTGACAACATAGCAGGAATTAATGCAAACAAAATATCCTGCTCTGCAATCACATTGTAGCAGGGGGTTCCAGAGCACAGTTATAAAATTGTCAGATATCCTAGTTTTTGTACACGTGTGGGTACTTCCATTCAAAATGTGTGCACTGGCTTTTGTTTGCATCAGAATAGCTTCTTTCCTCACACAAGTAAATAGAATGCAAATGCAGGTTGATGCAGCTTAGAAGAAGGTCCAATGCAGGTCAAATGGACCTATCAATATGCGCATATACTGTATATACCATGCAATGTATGAATGATCTCAAACTGATGTCAAATGCAAGTGGAATGCATCTGGATGCTCTATTAGCTAGGGATGCACAGATACTTTTCGAGTACCAGTGCAGATACCCGGCATTTTCATGAGAACTACCAGGGTTGCAGCGGTTGCAGCTGGGACCAGGCTCTGGCGCTCCACCGCTGTCCTGAAATCATTAGTCTGTATTGTTTTAGAAAAACTGTCACATGACAATAAACAAAAATGTATCAGTACTCGTACTTGTAAGTACTCGGAAAGTACCAGTACTCGTACTCGCAAAACTGGTATCTGTGCATCCCTTTATTTATATTTATAAAAACAAAATCATACATTAAAACAGAGATGTACAAATCCCGAGAGCTCCGTGTGCTCCTTACAAATGACAGCTGCCTCCTAACTTTTGAATTTTTCTCTAGTGTAATCTTGGAGCTCAAAAGTATCGGTACATGTACTCGTACCGAGTACTGTACTTGGTATCTGTGCAACCGTACTATTAGCCCATCAATATGAGTTCAAAAACTTCTGACTCATGGCATAACTCATATAGGCTTATGTACTAAAAATGCATCCATTCAGAATCCTTGTTCATTTTCTTTACTGCAAAAATGACAGTTGGAATGTGATGGGCTGCTACAGGCATATGTGCCATTAAATGGATTATTACTTTACTACTATGGTGTGCTGGTGACATTATTTCTTCTTCTATGGTATACACGGTGCCGTCCGTGGTCACTACGAGCACCCATCCATACGGGTTCCTTCCGGTAAGGAGTGCAGCAAGACCTCTGGTTCTTAGGGTTGCTACAGGCAACTCCAAAGTTTCTTAGCACATTTTTTATACATAAAACCACTAATGGTTTGGGTTTTTTTTTTGTTGGGGGGGTCATAGAGCCCCCAATATTTTCAGAAGTCTTGTTCCTCAATTTTTCCATAGCGTGGTCTGTTATGTATAAATTTGGAGATAAGTAAAACATGTTATAAACTTTGCTTTTTGCAGTGATGATGTACTGTCAGGTGTGGGGGATTCCCGCCTTGTATTATCAGTGCTACACTGACATCACCAAACTGGATTCCATCACCATCGAGGCTTTCCGGCCAATCCTGTCCTGTCAGAGCATTAGTCTTCTGGCTGCGGTAAGGTTTTCACATCTGCATCTATGTTTTATTGGATCAATTAACAAATAATTCCATACAGCTCTGTTCAACTTTCCCATCATAAGGGTTCATTTTAACGTTTTAAGCATTGGTGCCAAGATAGGTGTTTAAGGTTAGATTGAGGGTCTGTCCACACTAGCCCATCTGCTAAACTGCTGTGTTTTAGTGGACAGGTTAGTGCGTTGTGGCAGCTCCGGCACTGTACATTGTGTTGGATGCTCTCTGAGCTATCACTGTTTACATTTTGTTTTCTTTAACTTTATGTGGAGTGTATACTGAGACGCCGCAGCCGAAACGGATCCCGACAATTGTGCCGGGATCCGCCCAGCTACGTGAGTGACAGCTGGCTCTGCCTGTCTAGAAGCAGAGCCAGCTGTACCCGTTCCTTCCGCCAGTAAGCGCTGGAGGATCGGAGGGGGGAATCCAGTCCCTCCCCTGTCACAGCTCTCTGCCGTGACAGGATCGAGAAGTGAGCGAACGCCGGTATGTGTTCGCTCACTTCCCAAACTACTGAGCCGACCTGTGACAGTTTAATTGTCACAGGTCGGCTAGAACTATGAGGATGAGTGAAAAGCACTCACCTCATAGTTCTCTTTTAAGTGTTGGTGGAAGGGTAGAGCCAAGGGATAGGATTAGGTATTAGGGATAGGGTTCAGTGTTAGAGGGTGAGATAGTGTTAATTGTTAGGGGGTGGGATAGGATTAAGTGTTCTGGGAGGAATATGGTTTAATGTTAGGCGGAGGGGTAGGGTTATGGGTAAAAACAGGAGTAGGGTTAGGTGTTAAGAGAAGAGGTAGGATTAAGTTTTAGGGAGGAGAAGTAGAGTTAAGTGTTAGGTGGAGGGGTAAGGTTAAGTGTAAGGGGTAGGAGATATTTGGGATGATTATACTGAAATTTTCATTTTTTTTTTCTAATGCCGAGGATGGTTCCCAAATGGGCAGCTGGTGCCTAAAAGTAACGTATCTCTGCAACCTACTCTTTTGGGTTATTAGATCATTGCTGGTGGCTTCGAAACGCAGGGGTTTATTTTAGGAAAATATTGTACATATGTGAAGCAACAATGGTAAGTGCCTGTCAGGATTCATGGCCCTTGGGAACCAAGAAACCAGACAGAAACTTAAAAATCAGGTTTAAAAAAAATAAAAAGGAGTTTATTGATCACAACAATAAACATAAATGGCAAAAAACAATAGAGAAAGTCCAGGACCTCATCAGTGGCAAGCTGGAGGTCAGATGCCAAAGCGGGTAGTCAGCCGGACTAGGCCAGGGAACACTAAGAGCAGGATAAACAGAAACAATAGCTGGGAATCTGGAACCAGGAGATCAGTCAGCCAGAGGCAGGGTCATACACACAGAACAGGAACAACTGCAGAGCACTTGGTAGATCAGAACACACACAAGGGTGGAGGCTGAATGGACAAGCTGACGGTTAAATAATGAACTGGTGTTTGCATCATCACTCTGAGACAGGAATTTGCTAGCAGTTTTGCCAGATGCAAAGTTGCAGAATGATGATGTTAACAGGTTTGGTCATAAGACGAAACACTGCACAAGCCATGCTGCAAGCAATTGGACAAGGAAGTTTATCCTTCCTTGTCCAATTGCTTGCAGCATGGCTTGTGCAGTGACAGTGCCAAGAAAGAGCAGAATTGTGTATGTGTACACTATGCAGACAAGGGCTAACTGAAAGGTTTAAGTAAGACTTTCAACCATTATTTCAAACTGTTATCTTTTTTTTCTCTCCAGAAATCCGAAAAAATTGCAGAAACCCTGCAGAAGACGGTGATAACTACGGAAGTTCAGAGCAACCTATACATATAGCACTGTCTGCTGCTGTACATCATTGGCTACCAGTAACATGAGGCATGATGGGACTTGTAGAAAGTCACATGTCCCAACTTGCTGTGGATGAAACACCAGAAGACACCACAGATGGGGCTGATTTTATGATACAGTTCAATGAATGTGATAGACAATCGTGTAACGTAAAGTGACTATACTGACAAATGGTCATTTGTCAGTATAGAGGATATCTGTTCCCTTGCGCTGTCCAGTACCTTGATCTCCTGCTGAAGCTCCCGGCACACCAGATACTCCCTCAATGCAGTTCTGGCTGGGGGGGTAAAGCTGCTACTTTGCCAGATTGCCCCATTATGCTTGAATTTGTCTCTGAGCTTATGGTATCTGCGGTTACAGCTGTTGGTGTATTGATCAGTTTTTTGCCAGCACATAGTCACTGTAGACTAGAACTACAACTTGTTTTTTTGGCTTTAGATAGTGAAGAGAAGGTTTAGAAACTGTCATATTTATTGCCTTCTCTGTCCCCAATGGGTACATTTCCCCTCACTGCTTTTCACAGTGATACACCAGGACATGAGAGGACGTTTCCCTAAAGTAGGGGCATCCCACTTTTGACTAATTATCACTAAACAATTGACCCAACATGAGCACAGTCCGCTATAAAACCTGACAGAGGTTTCAGCCTTTCCCTGAAATTGCTTACGGGAGGTTCTACGATTCACATGGTGTATAATGTTTACACTCTGCCCTTATGACTATATATGATAATAATGAAGAAGAGCCCCATGCAGTGGGTGTCCATGTTTTATACTTTGTTTATATAGTAACTGCTAATAAAATGTTATGTTATTTTTCTTGTTATAAGCATTTGGTTTGTCTCGTGCTTGGGAGTCAATGGTTCCTCTAGGCCAGCATTGTAACAATTGCAATAACCCATATCAATCAATAGGATGCTATTTCTATCAGCTTTGACCCATTAGAACAATACAAATGAATATAGGTTGCTATAGTTGCATGTCTGTTTTCCTGCCCTCACTCCCAAATATTCCACTTCAGGTCAGCTATATGCATTGCCAGCATGATATCATACTATATTGCAGGTCCTTATGTTGTTTCTGTTGCTGTAGATGGTGAGAAAATGCAATCCAATGCACTTACTATGAATCACACAGTTTGCATCCAATTGTGAGCACCCGGACCTGCACTGATGTGCAAATTCAAGTCAGGATGTAGCTGCGTGTAGCCATGTCCTCACATAGGGATGGCTGCATACAATTACACACCGCACCTGTCGCTCCCAGTAACAGGTCACTGCACATGCACGCCGTACAGATGTGCACACCCATGTTAATATGCCCTTAGTGTAACATTTGTATTGGTCAGTTAAAGTAACCCTATCACCACAGGGTCACTTGTAAAAGAAGCCCAGCCTGTAACAGAAAAGGCGATATACTAACCTTTTGTGGTGTCACGCCACTTTGCTGCACTGCAGGTAAACAACCACACTTACAGGTGTGCAGAATACCTGTTCCTCCTAATGTACACTGTATCTTCTCTCACCAGCTTGTATGTTACTACAGGACGTAGAAGCCAGCGGAAGGGGGAGCAGGTATTTAGCAAACCTGAAAAAGTGGATCTACTTCTGCATTTGAAGACACACTAAAATGAATGCAAATTCAGCAGGGATGATGGCAATGCCACATATTGAGTACAGCAGGCATTCAGACCCAGGAATTCAGAGATCTCACCAATCGAGTCCCCAAGAGATCGATTTTTTCCCCCTTTCAAATAATCTGCTTCAAATTGCTGCTAAAAAAACAGTTCGCTAGGAGACCTATTTATAAATTGGCAACTCATCAATATGCAAATCATGACATTTTTATAGTACACACGCTGCCTGTGTCCCCCGCTTGTTCGGACAGTGTCCTGATAGTTAAACTTTCTGGACAAGCTATTAAGGGTCTACCCCCATCTTCTAAGGTCCAAGCACTTAACTGTTATACTCTACAGAGACAATAAGTGGCAGTGGTTATGGAGGCTGTTGACACTGAAGTCCATTTCATTGTTCCATTCCAGTTCATTGGAGTCCCACTAAGCGCCGTCAGGTCAGAACCTTGCAGTCACACAAGACTATGACCAAATCCACAAGATTCCTTGTGGTGCTGACCACAGAGGCTCTAAGCACATTCCCACGACTTCCTCTGCAGAGCCAATTCTTGATCTCCCCACAGCCTTAGAAAAGGTCGGGCCACAGGTCACAGTTACCGTGTCTGACTCTGATTCAGAGTCCCCACAGTCTCTCTGATGAGATTGGGTTTGAGGAATCATAGTATCCTGTCATCACCTGAGATGTACAAGAAACTGTTTTGGTCCTTATTGATGCAGTACATACTGCTCTGCATCTGGAAGATCAGACGGCTGTCTACAGCCTTGAGTCATTCACAGCCCCCTAAAGCTGAAAAGGCCTGTCCACTTCATCCGCTATTTGAGGCACAACTGACACCTCTCTGCTCTAGTACATTGTGTTAATATGTGTTTTATCCTCTTTTTTTTTTTTTGTTTAAACTGTTTGTTTGCTCTTTTTTCTCTTGTTTTACAAGAGCACAGATGAGCACGATTTTACATATTCAAGTGCAACAAAGATCAAGATTGCTTGTGCATTGTATATACAGTACATCATAACATTGTACACAATAAAGCATTCTTTCTACATATTATATCACACAATAGTGTTATGTCTTATTTACCTTATATAGTAATAGAAATCAAATGCTCAAAAGATCTTCCTGTATGTAAGAGTCGATTGGTTTAGAAGAAAGAGGAGAGGGGATGGTAAGTGTGGGAGGAAACTGGGTCCCAGTCTCTCCTTGTAACCCGTGGCCCCAGATGGTCCCAAAACCACAACACAGCACTATGGCTAAAGCACTTCTCATTCAGTTTAAAATAGTAGAAGTCAAGTATTAATATTGTGCAAGGAGAACCGGGATTTCTATGTTGTGCCATAATTCCCAGACAGAGTCATATATGTTGATAGTGTTATTTCGTCGAGCAGAAAGGTATTCCATGTTTTGTTCCTCTTTAATGTAAAGTTCAGACTAAAGGTGCCCATACATCTTACAACGATCGTTAGATATTTTTTGTGCCTTCATCGAATCATCGTTTGATTTCCGCACGACTGCCCCATCATGCACAGACCAATGTGGATTATTGTTCATTAGCAATACTAACTGACCAAATTATGTCGATCGACAGAACAAATTTTCGTTTGCACATGTGTATTTTTCTACGAAAAGGCCACTAATCCATCGATTTTTGTTTGTTTAGAAAAAAAGTGCCCGATAGACGAAATTCGGCCAGTTTTACAGTAATTATGATCATTGACTTCCCATCAACTGGCCGATTATCGTTCGGAAATCGAATGATAATCGCAAGGTGTATGGGCACCTTTAGAAGGGGCTCTGGCTGCTCCATTTTAAAGCAATGAAACAACTTGCAGGTGTTAGGACATAATTAGTCAGTTTCCTTATGGCTCCATTCACACAGGGCGATCTGCCATTCCTGCGGCAAGAAACTACTTATTTCTGTGGCAGGAATGCCAGGTGTCCCTGTTCAGATGCGGCCGTTGTACCTAGCAAAGTAAATGACAGCAGTCACATTTGAACAGTCTACCTGGGATTTTTGCTGCAGGAATACGTAGGTATATATGAAACAAGAAGCCTAAGGATGAGTTGCATCACCAATCATCTGGGGTTCAGCAGGGTTGATAAGAGTTTAGAAACTCAGGTGTGATACCAGTGAAATAATATTTTCTACTGGTTCTGCTTGTATACAGCACAAATCAAAGATTTGCTGACATTGTGCCATACCCATCCAGTTCTTGTCCGAGGATTTGTTCCCATTTATACACAAAGGGATGTTTTGGATGAGAGAATTTAAATGTCTGTCTGAGGTCTGTATTTAAATGTTATATTCTCGCTGGATCAGTGAAGTGTAAGTGATCTAAATGTGATTACAAAAGAGAATAATTTGAGGGCTGCAGCAAAACTGACCTTCAAGTCATATACTATGAAACTTTAAATATGCCACGCCCACAATAAATGTGTCAGTGTAAAAATGAACTGTGATTGAATCGTGAACCACACAAATAACAAGTGTGAAATGAATATATCATCCATACATATAAAATTCCTTCATGACAAAGCATATAAATATAAAACTATATATAAAACGAATAAATATGTAAATGTTATAAATATATAAAAATATAATAAACATTCAACAATTCATGAATTTTGTGTCATTATTAGTTCTTTCTTAGAAAACTAAGAAAACTGAGCTGCTAACAGAAAGAAAGGGGAAACCACATGCTTGTGGAACCACAGGTGCCAGCAGAACCACAGCAGCAAAAGAAAACATCACCCACTGATCACAGACCGGAGCAAGAGAGTGGATGGATGCTGCGGCTGTAGGAGCCTTTGTCTGAGCGCTTCCGGCTGCTTACCACAGCCACTACTTAACGGTGAGTGCACCCTTTGAGGGGAGACGTGTGGCACTGACCCATATCCCCAACACAAATCCACGGAACTTTCCCTTTGATCATATTTTATATTTTTCATGAACACATCTCATCAATTACCAATAATTTTTCACGGTGTTGTCACCAATATTGAATTGTTTTACAGACCCTGTGAGACTAATGATCCAGGGCATCACGGTTTTCTAAGAAAGAACTAATAATGACACAAAATTCATGAATTGTTGAATGTTTATTATATTTTTATATATTTATAACATTTACTGTATTTAAATTTGGCTGACATTTGTCCTTTAGTAGTAGAACTGCTACTGCAATTTTTTTACATAGAGATTTAGATGGTAACTGGAATTTCTCTTTTAGGATAGAGAATTGGAAGTAATGTTTTCATTTCAATAACCATGAGGCTTCTAAATTAAAAAAGTGATTTTGCTTTACAGGGCAAAAACATGTCTGGCATTAAACTAAGTAGTAATTGTGGGGTTTGTAATAATTAACCTCAAGTCAGTGGGAGCAAAAATAAGCATTGGGGGTCAGTTGTTACATACATGAACCCACATTCCCCCACTGCTGTTCTACCTCTGCGGGGACTTTACTGTGACTGTCGGACAGGAGATCACTCTGCCTGTGTTCCAGCACCCCTCGGCCGCTCTGCAAAGTTCCAAGTGTCCTGAATCATGCATTACAGCCTGCTGGAAAGTGTTTAAGATCCAAGGACTCTACAGTAGAGTCCGAGACTCTTGGCAACTATGCCTTTTTTCAAAACGTTTTTTTGCCTGTCGGGGAGGCCCATAGTGATGTAATTCTCATGCATGTGTGCTGGAGCTACATTGTCCTGATACTCTACTGAACTCTAACATATGGCACAGGCACACAGGTACAATTTCAAAAACAATACTAGCAGACAAGAAAAGGAGTTTTGGGGCAAAAGAGACATACAGGGGCATCCGTAGCCTTTTTGCAGCCTGCAGTGGGGGGAGTAGGGGGCATTTGGCGGTGGTGTACACTAACCGGGAGGGTGAGGGGTGGCGGTGGTGCCTGCTAACCGGGGCAGGGGTGCAGGTTGTTTATACCAAACGACTCTGTCCAGCGTCCCGACTCCCGCCCGTTTGTTGGCCAGTGACATTACTGGTTGCC
The DNA here is from genome assembly GCF_000935625.1 of Nanorana parkeri. NCBI lineage: Eukaryota > Metazoa > Chordata > Amphibia > Anura > Dicroglossidae > Nanorana > Nanorana parkeri. The sequence goes on from NW_017307353.1 coordinate 147,157, forward strand.
AAGAGCTGGGCGGGATATCAGCCAGAGCATCCAAGGTTGCTAAGAGCTGGGCGGACCCTAAGAGATGCCGCCTGAGGTGATAGCCTCAGGCTGCCTCATTACAGGGATGGCCTTGGGGACATATATGTCAGTTCTGGGAACAAACAAAAAAACTCCACCTGTTTGCAATTTTATTTTGGAAGGGCATTATATCTCTTTTCCCCTTTCATTGTGTAGAGGTCCATAATTTCCCATATAGTAAATACTTTTTGTCTTTCACCCTGTGTTTTTCATGTTATAAACATTAATTACAGACATTATAATACCTCAAACAAACACACTGCTGCGGGTTTGTCTCCTGAAACGTGAAGCCTGTAGAGAGGAGACACGGCGCTTGACTTGGTGCTTCCCTCTAGTGTTCGGGAAATTCTCCACCTCTTGATGTCGTACCTCGCTGCTGATAGGTCAGAGGGGAAAGGTAACCACATGACAGAGCAATATGGCGGCCGCCAAGCGGGTTTTATATGTTGGTTAGTAATATATATTTTTTAGGACTGACACGTGTGTATCATCTAAGTTTGGTTTTGTAGCCGGTTTGCAGGATGTTAACCATGGACGTTTGGTATTACTTATGTTAGGCTGGGAAAGCTGAGGCAGTCCATGTCCTATACGGCCGGGATGTAATCTATTCGTTGCTCTTTCCTCTCACCCACAGGAGGACTGGCCGAGGAGGTGGATGAGAAGATCCTGCATGCAGCCTTCATCCCATTTGGAGATATTACAGACATACAGATCCCTCTGGACTATGAGACAGGTGAGAGCTCAGTGAGGCTGTAATAACGTCAGTACATAGCTAACTGAGATCATCCTCTGCACTTTACAGCTCAGCTGGTGGAACCAGGGAATAAAGTGCATTTAAAGAGGAACTTCAGGAGTTTAAAACATTAACTCTTACAGCGGGGTTACCTCTGCACTGCAAGGATTAACTTCTTGTTTTGGTCTTGGACAGGGGCGGGAAAATTCAGACCTTCAGCTGTGCTTTAACTACTAATCCCAACATGCCTCAGAGTCATGCTTGTCAGAGTCTTAGAATGCCTCATGGGACTTGTAGTTCCACAACAGCTTGATGGCCGGAGTTGCCCACCCCTGGTCTAGGGGATAAATTAACAAAATATTCATCTGATCCTCAATCCCGCCTGGCTGCATTTTATTCCATCATTTGTCCCACTTGAAATGACTGAAATTTGTATTCTGGTACAAAGCCTCAGAACGTTATTTATAAATGTAATAAAGGCTTCTTTTTTCCCCCCCCCCAAAATGCAAGACTGAGGGTTTGTTCATACCATGTCTGTTTGATCTGTAGTGTTCTGCACATGTATGGTGTGAACAGGGCACATAGATCTGTGGTAGAGCAGCAGCTGCCCATCGTTCAGGAGACTATTTTACTGTCTCCTGAATGCCATGGGTTTTCAGGAGCAGCTCAATGGACATGGTGTAAAATTGCCCAAAAAAAAGTTGGTGTTTAAAAAAAAAAAAAAAACCAAAAAACCTGCTGAATTTTCACTGCTGTATGGTCAGTAATTGCTGAATAAATTTAAAAAATAGTGATTTTTCCTTTGCAACATGCCTATCTTGCTTGTGTGACACATTTTGCATAATACAATATGGTATTCCTGCCACCAAACTGCTCTTTTTACATAATGGAGTGTGTTCAGCAAGCCATAAATATTTTCCGTATCAGCTTGGGGTATTTGAATTCATTCTGCTCTCATGTTTCATATAAAATCGTTTTTCATAATTTTTTTTTTTCCTGTTTAGAAAAGCACAGAGGATTTGCTTTTGTGGAGTTTGAGCTTCCAGAGGTCAGTGGGCATCATTTCTTTTATTTGCCAATTTTTGCAGATACTTTCTGGGTCGACTAACCAACACAAATCACTGTGTTTTACCTAACACTGTGGGTTTTGATTATTTTATATATAAGCTTCGTTCAGATGGGCATTAGGCTCAGCTGCCCCTCTGATAGGCAATCCACTTCTGAAAGGCAGGGGTGGTAGAGCAGCAGCTGCCCATTGTTCAGGAGACTATACTACTGCCTCCTGAATGCCATGGGGTTTTTTTTCTTCTTTTTTTTAATTTTATTTTCCATCGATCTGGGGATTTTCAAGTGGAATACTGCACTGCAACCCTGTTCCCACACGGTTGCGGTGCGGTCCCATTGATTACAATGGTTGTATTTGGCAAGTGGCACCACCTGCTAAACATGACATCCTTTTCAAAATTTGTGGCATGTATACAAGCCTAAGTAGCCGCCACCTTCACTTTTGGGCGGCCAGTCGGCTTGCTGCCCATCTGAATGAGGCCTTGCATATACTTTTTAGTATTTTCCCAAGCTTTGAAAGCTTCAGTTATAAAGTTTTATGCTTTTGTTCATTCACATATAATTGGTGGAAAAGCATTGCACCTTGTGAGGGCACTGCAATCATTACATACTGCAAGCGTCAGTCTCCATAAGAAATCCATAGCAGTAAGACCTGACCATGTGGGGTGAAAAAGTACTGAATTTTAGTACATGCATGAGGAATAAGATCTAGTCTTTGGGTGGTTGAGCATTGATTTGTGCTGAACAGTTATTGCTTTAACTTTTTTTTTTTTTGTATTTATTACAGGATGCTGCCGCAGCTATTGATAACATGGTATGGACTACTGTCTCTGTATTATGGTTATGATAGTACTGATTGTCTTTTTCAAATACAGGACATAAACTTAAACCCTAAAAATACAGTGACTTTTAACAATAGACTGAATAAATCTGGAGTGCATAGCAAAATATTTTTCTCTCAGCTGCACAGTGGAAACATTCATTGTAACATTTAGAGCGATATGACTGGGTATCGCATAGAGGTGCACCGAAATTAAAAACTGAAATAAAAAATAGGCTGAAACCGAAAATGTTTTTATTTAAATTTTTTTCAAATATTTTAATTTTTTTTAAACTTTCATTTTTTTTATATTTATACATTTTTTTATATAATATTTTTTACTTTACTTTTAGGGGCTTTGGGGAAATATTAGGGGTCTAAACAGACCCCCTGATATTTCCCTTTTTAAAATAGAAAAAGATTGAGAACACAAAGTCCTCAATCTCTTTTTCTGTGTCCCCTGTTATCAATGAACAGGAATCCTCTATACTGCGTGTTCCTGTTCATTGATGACATGAGAACATAGTATGATTACTATAACTACAATTATGAATGAACAGGAGGGGATGTAGATCACTTCCCATTCGTTCATAATTGAGGTTATAGTATACATACCATGTCCTCAATTTTCTACAAACACTCAGCGATCATTGATCACTGAGTGTTTGTACCGCTCTCCTTCCTGACACGCTGTCACAGGAGGCTGAGTGAGCGGTGTGGAGGGAGAGCTCAGCCTCCTGTGACAGCACGGGCTGTCTCCGCCCCCACACCGATTTGCCGGACTGTGATAGGAGGCTGAGCCGTGTGGGAGGAGAGACACCGGCCGCACACAGCGCTCTCCTCCTGCAGCGCTCGGCCGGCCGTCACACTTTCTCTGCTCCCCGCTGTGACACAGAGCAGCGCCCAGCGGGGAGGAAAGAAACCTGGGATGCGCCGATGTATCAGCAGGAAAATGGCACTTTCAGCATTTAGCCAAAAGTGCAATTTTCGGCCGATATATCGGTGCATCCCTAGTATCGCGTGATGAATATCTGACCTTGACCTGTCATTTGAATACAAGTTCATGTGTATGCAAAGGGATAGACACTCTGTCAGATTTTTATTGCGGTCTGTTTTCCTGCTGGGGTGGGGGTATTCACTTCTCCATTTACCCTGGTGGCTATTGGTAGCAGGACTGAAAGTGAGGGGAATTCGAAAAAATCGTAATGATTGTCAGAACAAGAGATTCAATTCAGTGGGGACACTGGTTCAGGTGACACACCTGTAAAATGGGAATGCTGTTCACTTTGGAGATATTTTTATCTCATGTACTATGTCTCAATGACAGGAATTGAGAGTCCTTCCTAGCAGAAGGCACAGTGCTCGGAAGGCCAAAGGTCACTTAGGGGTCTATTCACAAAGCTGCCGAGGGCAGCCTAGTGAATGACCGATCAGAAGTGAAGTGAGCCGAACATTGTTCGGCTATTCACTTCAGGCTGGTACGGCTGATTTCAGCCGTACATCGGCTTGCTTCGTGTGGCTTCGGATCAGCCGAACATGCTCAGCATGTACGGCTGACCCGAAGTGCAGAAGGAGTTCGACTCAGCCGATCCAACATCTGGATCGGCTGAGCCGAACCTCCGGCAGGCTTCACACTGCTGTTCGGGCTATTCTGAAAGATCCCGAACAGCAGTGAGAGAAAAGCCGAATGCCGCCGAGCGGCATTTGGCTCGGCTGTTCTGCTCGGTCCCTCAGAGGCACCGAGCAGAACAGAAAAAGAGTGAAAAACGTAGAATAAAGTTAATAGAAAACGATTGTGCGGAGCTAGCAGTGACAGCTAACTCCGCCCAATAGTTTCCTATTGTCCGGCGGCTCTGCTGCTGTAAAAAAAACATTTTTTTTAAATCTCCCGGGCGCTCTGGGAGCCCCCCGCTCCCGGCCGCCAAGAAGAGAAACCCCACTGCGTCTTTTTTTTTTCTTTATTCTGACACTAGCCGAAGCTACGGCCAGATCCTTCGGCAGCTTTGTGAATAGACCCCTTAAAGTCTAATAGTTGCTGCCCTGCCTAATCTCACACACTGTTTCAAGTGTGTCAGGCAGTCAACAGATGAAAATTGCATGACCTTTGCCTCTCTTGAAACAAGCTGGAGTGTCATACATAATTGTTAAATAAAGCTAAAAAGGACAGGCAACTATAAAACATTTTCAGTAGATCTGGATGCTAATGTAAGCCTCAGTATTGATTTTTTTTTTTTTTTTTTTTTTTTTTTTTTGCAGCCAGGTTCTCTTTTGTGCCTAAATGTCATGTGTTTCATAGCCTGTTTCACATCAAAATGTAATACATACTAATAGCCTCTAGGTGGTGCAGTGTGTACGGGTTTAATAAAAGAGTTAATTGAACAAAACCTTCTTTTTTAAGCAGTTTCTTCACTTACAGAGAAATTTTTGGTGAAATGATATTTATGGTAACAAATGGCTGTAAAATACAGTATCTTTAGTTGATGTCAACTAATGCTGACTTTTATGTCTAGAATGAATCAGAATTATTTGGAAGAACAATACGAGTGAATTTGGCAAAACCTATGCGTTTGAAGGAAGGTTCTTCTAAAGCAGGTTAGTATGTATGAATGTGTCTGGGTGCTTTTATAAACCAGAAGGGAAGGGTAATGTGCAGTTGTGCTTTGCAGAGAGTTCAATGTTACTTTTTGTTCTCTAACTTGCACTAGAAGAAACTATGTAAAAAGCACATGTCGGCAGCACATCAGGTTTTTTTTTTTTTTTTTCCTTCTGTATTTTATTTGTATAAATAGGCTTCTGTACTTTTCAACAAGACTTTCTTCTTCAGCTATATTCTCTATATTGCTTTTAGTGTGGTCTGACGATGACTGGCTCAAGAGATTCTCTGGGAAAACTCTAGAAGAGAATGAAGAAGCTGAGGGGACAGAAGCGCCCAAAGCAGCAGCAGAGGAGGTAACACTTTTATCGTGCAGTCCTTTATTAATACATACTATAATTCCTTAGGTTTTTAAACTTCTGACTCCATATTTTAGGTCATAAATGATATATGATGTAAAAGTTACCTTCAGCGAGAACTACACTTCATATTAATATATTCTACAATGTAGGAAGTGGAAATTAACAGGGTTATTCACAAAAGGGTGAAGAGTTTTTGGAGAAGACAGAAAGTGAACAATCTAGGCCAAAATAGCTGATTTGGAAAAATTCTCCAATCCAGCTCACTTTCCAGTTCAGCTATGTTGTCCTAGATTGTTCCCTTCTCCAGACTCTTCACCCTTTTGTGAATAATCCTGTAAATGTCTTCTTTTTCTGTAAGTAGAGCTTGGCCCCATCTACTTGCCACCAAGCCTCCTACTGCCCTTTAATGTGAGGGACAACCTTACTGCAAAGTGTGTGTGTGTGTGTGGGGGGGGGGTTTCCCCTTTTTGTGGGAGGGGTTCGACTTTGGGAAAATATCATGGGTCTAAACAGACCCCTAACATTTCCCTTTTGAAATTGAAAAATAAATTGAGGACGCAGAGTGCTCAATCTCTTTTTCTGCAGCTGTTCTGAATGAACAGAAAGCACTCAGTACAGAGGCATTCTATTCATTCATGAACTGAGGAGGAATAGGAATCGGTGAACACTACGGTGTCTGTTGTGCACAGAGAAGGATTGGTAAATATTACACATTTTCACCGATCCTCAGCACCGCATCCTGAACCGCTTGGCCACGGACAGACCTGCTCTCCATCCTGAAACTTGACTCTCCTGCTCTTTTCTCCCCGGTCGGCATCCTGAATTTGACAGCTGTCTCCTCCCCCCGATGGCTGCAGTGGTCTGTTACTTTTCAGATCCCAGCTGCCTCTGCCCATACAGGCTGGGGAGAACAGCAGGGATCCGAGAGGACACAGATCGGAGCATGTAGCGGTTCCAGGTGGGCAGGAGAGGCTGTCAGATTGTGGGGGTGAATTTTAATGAATAGATGCCAGCAGCGCATGACAGCTATTAATTTACAGGGGACTGTCAAGAGAACCCTTCTGATATAAGCTCATGGTCCCACTTATAGCAGAAGGGTGTAAGGCATGCTGATGCGGCTAGCTGGAAACAGTTGTGTTCCGCCGTATGCCTTACGACAGTGGCAGGGAAAGGGTTAAACTTATCTTTTCTTTTTTTTTCACCACATGCTCACTTTGATTTGCTAACATTCACTTTGAATTTCCACTAAAATCTTGTAATATTTAAATTTTTAATATGTGCTTCTGTGAATATAATCCTAATATGTGCTAATGTACACCATTTTTCTTTTCTTTTTTTTTTCTCATAGGGAGAGCCGCCTGCTAAAAAAGTTAGAGCCAATCCTCAAGTTTACATGGACATCAAAATTGGAAACAAGCCTGCTGGGCGTATTAGGTTTTTACTGCGTGCTGATGTTGTTCCAATGACAGTAGGTAAGCTCCTGAATGAGATGTCTCATAGACACACACATTGCTCCCTTATGCAAAACCTTTCTCTGTGTAATGAGAAATCAGTGGCTATATTAAATGTATGATAAAGGTGCTGAGAAAAGACTAGGCCGCCCCAAGCTGATGTTGTAGTTTTTTTTTTGGGGGGGGGGCACAATTAGATTTGAACCAATACTAAAAAGCTACAGTTTGGCTGTGTAACAAGCATTCCGTAGCACCGTTGCATATAGCAAAGCAATCAGTAAAAAATGTTTATCTTTAGCATATAATTCCCTATTAGAAGCAGCAGAGCACTTACTCGTGTGTGACAGTGATTAGGCACACTCCTTTCTTCTAGACTTACATAAGCCTATCAAAACTTTGACATCATCAGAGGCATATCCCACCTACTCCTGCCTCTGATTACTGGCTATCACCAGTGTCGTCAAGGAACAGGAAGAGTGGATAACAGCTGGACCTTCAGTAATATGGTGGCCACTTTTCAGTCACACCACACTGCATAACGACAAAACGAGCCTAGGCAAAAGAGAATTTGTAGAATGTCTTCTGTAAATGATATATCATTGATAACAGATTTGTCTCACACTGTTGGAAGGCAGTTTGCTTGAGTCTAAGTCTGCTTTCCCAGATGGATTCCCCAAAATGTGTTTATTTATTTGTTTATTATTAGATGTAGTATGACTACCAATGCTGACTTTCCTCTGAATTTGCTGGCTGTGGTGTTGATCTTCTTCCAGATCTCATACATTCCCAGTCTTTTTTTTTCTTTTTTCTTTTTTTTTTCTCTTCAATGTTCGGTACTCTGTGTGACTGGTAATACGTAAACATATGGAGGGGAATTTATCAAAACTGGAGCAGCTTTGCATGGCAACTAACCAGCTACTATCTTTCATTTTCAAAGCTTAACTAAACAAACTAAAGAGAGAAGCTGATTAGTTACAAAGGGCAATTGCTCCAGATTCTGTCTGCTACAATTTTGATAAATTCCCCCCCCATAGTGAAAGGGACCTTCCAGGTTATCAGTGCTCAGTTCAAAAGTCTGTACCTCTGATGGTATGGGGGTGCTTTAGTGCGTATGGAATGGACAGCTTGCACATCTGGAAAGGCACCATCCATGCTGGAAGATATATTTAGGTATTAGAGCAGTGTATGCTCCCATCCAGACAACATCTTTTTCAGGGAAGGCCTTGCATATTTCAGCAGGACAATGCTAAACCACATACTGCATCTATGACAACGTTGTAGAAGAGTCCGGTTGCTTACCTGGCCTCACTGCAGCCCAGAACTTTCACCAATTGAAAATATTTGGCACATCTTGAAACGCAAAATACGACAGACAACCCAGGACTGCTGAGCATTTAGAATCCTACATAAGGCAAGAATGGGACAACATTCCTCTCCCCAAACTCCAGCAACTCTTCTCAGTTCCCAGACGTTTACAGAGTGTTGTTAAGAGGAGGGGATGCTACACCGTGGTAAACATGGTCCTGTCTCAATTTTAGTGTTGCTGCCATCAACTTCAAAATTACCTTCTTTTTTTTTTTTCTTTTTCTTGAAATGTGACTTTCTCAGTTTAAACATTGGATATGTTTTCTATTGTGAATAAATATGGGTTGATGAGATTTGCAAATCATTGCATTCTGTTTTTATGTAGATTTTACACAGTGCCCCAACTTTTTTGGAATTGGGGTTGTGCAGTAAAACCCTTTCTTGGAGCTCATTAAGGGACGCAGGTCCCACCCATCTTGTAACCACTCCTACTACTGCTCAAATTATCCTGTAGGCTGCAGTATAACCGTAATGTCTCATAATTCTTCTGTGTCCCTTATTAAACTCCAAGAAAAAGGTTTTACAGTAAGTCCGAAATCCTTTTTTTTTTCTCTGTTTGCAAACCACTCTGGGTTTTCAGAAAAAGTGCACACCAACCCTTGGAGAATTAACCCAAGTAGTTTTCTTTGTTCTGAAATAGTATGTATAGGTAGGTTTGTGCCTAAAGATGGTACTTCTTGTCCTTTTTGGAAATCTTTGACTTTGAGTTCTAATTATGCTGTGCATTCATATTATTTTTCTACCTTGCAGAAAACTTTCGCTGCCTCTGCACTCATGAAAAGGGATTTGGTTTCAAAGGTAGCAGCTTCCACAGAGTCATCCCACAGTTCATGTGTCAGGCAGGAGACTTCACAAACCACAATGGTACAGGAGGGAAATCTATCTATGGAAGGAAGTTTGATGATGAGAACTTCATTCTGAAACACACAGAACCAGGTGTGTAAGCATGTTTATTCAATAGCAATTTGCAGTTCACTTATCTAGAGCCATAACTAGCATGCAGACCAAGTGGGGGGAAAAAAGGGGGGAAACCTTTTTTAAATGCTTGGATTTTCGAGAAGCAGGCATCGGATTGTATTAAAATGAAATGTGAATTCTAAGCTTGCGCCACATTGTTTCCACATAATATGGAATTCCTACATTGTACTGCTTGTATGTAAAATGGGAGGTTGGGATGCAATAGTGATTGGCCAGGAAAATAAAAATGTCATAATTAGAGGTGCACCGAAATGGAAGTTTTAAAACTAAACCGAAATAAAGAAAATTGTCAGGCCGAAACCGAAAATTATTTTTATTTTTTTTTAATATTTTTATTTTTTATAAAATTTAAAAACATTTTTAATTTTTTTTAATTAAATATGTTTTTATTTTTTACATTTCTTTTAGGGGCTTCGTGGAAATATTGGGGGTCTAAACTGACCACTGATATTTCCTTTTTAAAATACTTTTTCTGGGGACACACTTTTTCTGTGTCCCCTGTTATCAATGACCAGGAATCCTCTGAGTGTTCCTGTTCATTGATAATATGAGGACATTGTGTGTTTACTATAACTATGAATGAACAGGAGGTGATGTAGATCACTCCCATTCATTCATAATTGAGGATATAGTACACATACCATGTCCTCAATTAAGTACAAACACTCAGCGATTAATGATCACTGAGTGTTTGTACCTTGCTCTCCTCTCTGACACGCTGTCACAAGAGGCTGATCGAGCGGTGTAGGGAGGAGAGCTCAGCCTCCAGTGACAGCACGGCCTGTCTCCACCCACACACTGCTCTGCCGGACTGTTATAGGAGGCTGAGGCAGTGTGGGAGGAGACGCCGGCCGCTCACACCGCTCTCCTCCCGCTGAGCTTGGCCGACTGTCGTTTTTCTCTCCTCTTCGCTGGGACACAGAGCAGCGGGTAGGAGAGAAAGCAGGGATGTGCTGATGTATCAGCAGGAAAATGGCAGTTTCGGCATTATGCCAAAGTGCCATTTTCGGCCGATATATCGGTGCATCACTAGTCATAATGGGTGAGTGATGCAGTTAAGTTTAATTCCAAATAAATCTACAATCTATGAACATTTTGGGACTAATTGGGCTCCCTTTTACCAAGGTGTTGAATCAAATGTGTTAGGTTAAGGGGCTCCAAAAGGTAGATTGCATTGATATTTATATGAATACTATATTGCATCATAATTTTGTTGTGCTGGCACCAACTGGTATGTATTTATGTATGCTTGGTGCTGCCATCTGTCAAAAAAAAAATTTGAGTTTAATGTCACTTTAATGGTATACCAAGGGAAAAAGACAACATTGGTTCCATTCTAGACATTGTTTTTATTTTTGATAGGTTTGCTTTCTATGGCAAATTCTGGTCCCAATACAAATGGCTCCCAGTTCTATATCACATGTGACAAGACAGATTGGCTTGATGGGAAACATGTAGTGTTTGGAGAAGTGATGGAGGGAATGGATGTGGTGCGTCAGATTGAGGTCAGTATTGGTGCTTTTTTTTAATGAATATTTTGTGAGACCGAGGATTTCCTATCTTTCTTCATTTGTAACACTATCTTTTCTTTGAGCCGTCACCTTGATTTTTAGTGTAAATCCACTAATGCTTGTATTTTGGGTTGTCATTTTTTTTATAGGCACAAGGAAACAAAGATGGAAAGCCTAAACAGAAAGTCATTATCTCAGATTGTGGAGAATACGTATGACATTGGACACTTTCTTTTAAAATGAGCTTCTGCTTTATGGACTTAAACAACATCAAGATTTAGGCTTCATCTCCCTCCCTGGTCATTTTGTACATTTTTACACTGCTTAAATAAATATGGTTTTGTAACCCGGTGTGTAGATTTAGTGTTGTAAAGTTAAGGCCGGATAAACCAATAAAGCTTGCTACTTTGTGAGGAAACTGCTTTAGAGGGGCATTCCCAAGACAGCAGGGATCACTCATAGAGCTTTCTTCTGGAGCAACCACACTTTGCAGTAATGTACAGATTAGACGCTGAGCTACACTTTACAGTTCTTTTAAGTCTTTTAAGTGTTGACTTCAAGAAAATGTGCACAGGATTTCCCCCAGTCATCTTCCAGGACAGCCAATGAGAGAAGGCTACGCCTGCCTGCAACAGGAAACACATCAACCACATTAAATAAAAAGGCACTTCCTTCCACCCCAATTCAGTTTTTTTGTGTGTTCCTCCGGCTACACAGGGACATCGTAATGTTTGTTGTTTTTAGGGCAAATTTTTGTTTGCCTCAGGGCAGAGCCTAACCCTAATATGCGTTGGGACCTACTCCAAGCTTTGCCTACTGCAGCGCATACAGGGATCCCTTATCGGACCCCCATCCGAGATCAGGCCAAGGTTCTCCTCCGTCATTCTGGGATGGTAACCATCCTCCTGTACTTGAGTGACTCCAGATGGTGACCCCCCCCCGGTGTGCAGCAGTGGCAGGAGTTTAAATCCTGAGCGGAGGCTGGTATACCCTTTGGGTCGGTATGTAGGGAGTACTGGTGGTGTGGGAGGTGTGTGACCCCCTGTCCAGGCACTTACCAGAAGGATGGACGCTAGGCGGGGCCGCATGGTGGCTCGCGCGGGAAGATAGCGTCTCTAGGCTGCCTCTGGGGAGTACTGAGAGCCGTGAGAGATGCGGAAATGCGTCGTCAGCTGCTGGGACCGCCGTGGCCGCCTCCTATACACAGCACTGGGCGGGTTCCGGAAAGCTGGTCTGGCGCATAAAGACGCTGGAGGCTAAACAGCCGAGATGTGAGGACCGGTGGGACACCTCGCATAGCAACGCCGCTCGGCCACGACTACTACAGCTGCACACCTCAAAGCCGACCGGAACCACATAGGCCGGTGGGAACGTCGGGAGCGGGCCAATACCGTGTTCGGCAGTGAGCTACAACCAGGTGCTGCTTCTCCAGATCTGGGAGAGCATGGCACTGGCGCTAAGGTAGGCGAGTTTTTTTATATATAATTCTCTACCTTTACCCCGCTTGTATTGGGGGCCTGTAAATACAGGAAAAGCTGGGTAGTGCTGTTTTAGAAACATTGCTTGCATGTCGGGAGGAGCACTGGCTGACGGCATCATTCTTGTCTTATACAGGTCAAAGTCACGGAGGATAAGCCCCTTGCTGAAGCTGGCTGCTCTCGCCCAAAAGGGAAGAAGGGTGCTTCTTGCAATGCCAAGATGTCATCTTTATGGTCCAAACCCTTATGCAAAGGTTGTTTAGAGAAAGTGGTTGCCAAAGAATCGGCAGGGATGTTCAAGGGTCTGATGGATTCTATGAGAGAGGAAATGGTTACTACATTTCAATCTTTCAGGTCTTTGATCCATAGCCCAGTGGGTACACTAGTGGGGAACACTAGCTTACCAGGAACATCAGGGGAAGGCAGCTCGGTGGGCTACGCAGAAAGTTGCGTAAGCAAGCAGGCGCCCAGTGAATCCTCCGGGCTCTCAGGTAGAGTCAGGATCAGGAAGATTCGGAGGGTGATGAACATAGCAGTAGAGCTACGAAATTCGTATTCCCTTCCTTTTGAGACAGGTGAGCTGTTTAAAGGCCATATGGGATACTTTAGGTATTAAAGAAGAGTCCGCTGAGCTGTCGGTGCACGATAAGCTTTACAAAGGGCTCCAGACTAAAGGGGCGTACCTTCCCAGTGCTCAAATCACTTTCGGAACTGATCCAGGAGGAGTGGAAGCACCCAGAGAAAAGAGTGTTTTTCTCGGCAGGTCACAAGCGTAGATTCCCATTTGCGGAGGAGGATTCAGGCCTGTGGGAGAAATGCACGAAGATAGATGCATCCTTATCAAAAGGTCTAAAAAAAGACTGATTTGTCATTTGAAGATATGGTGGCATTGAAGGACCCGATGGATAGGAAAGCCGAGGCTTTGCTCAGAAATGGATGGGAATTGGCCAGTGCTAGGTTTAAATACGGGCTGGCCCTTATTTGCGTGGCCAGGACTTTAAGTGTGTGGCTGAACCAGCTTCAAGTCCACCTGGAGTCTGGTACTGATCGAGATCAGTTGCTGGGTTCCCTCCCCGTGCTGAGCAAAGCAGCCGCTTACATTGCCCAAGACCTAGACAAAGTAGTCCACATCACGGATGCGATCAAGCAATCCCTGCTGTGGTGGATGGAGAGTCGGAACCTCTCAGTAGGCAGGCTGTGGTGCCAGCCAGCACCATTAATAGTCACAACGGATGCCTGGGGGTGGGGAGCCCACTGCCTGGAGCACATTTGGCAGGATACGTGAGAGCACACGTGGAGAAGCAAGTCGTCAAACTGGAGAGAGCTGAAGGCGATAGGGCTGGCCCTGTACCAGTTTTGCGATGTGTTAGCAGGCCAACATGTAGCGGTGGCCTCGGACAATGCCGCAGGGGGGCACTCGCTGGCACTGACTGAGTTTCTTTCATGGGCGGATCCTGCCAGTGAAGTCCACCTAACGCAGCTTCCTTTGATGGTGAGGTAACAATCCTGCACGGCTCCTGAATTCGGAGCCGAGTTGCCACTCATGTAGGCTGTGCCTTATTACATTACAGTGATGTGAAGAAAAATGTTGCTAGGGTTTTGCGATCAGCATTGTCACTGCTGATTCACAACCTGTAGCCTGTCAATCAGCAGATGGCCAAGCCTAGTCTTCCCCACTGCTTTCTGGATTGACGGCGCTGCATCTGTTGCCAAAACCCTTTCGCTGTGAGCTGCAACATTTGAGGTAGAACATGTGAGACAAATGGAGGAGAATTTCCCTCGCATAGTGAAGATAAAATAATTTTTGTTTGTTTGTTATGAGGCCTGTGCATCGTATGGTAACTGGATTTATTACATGTATAGACTATCATACAGGAGGCTTAAGTTCCACTTCAAGTGGGCTAACTGATTTGACATTTACTTGGAACCAACATGCTGCAATTACTACCTAAAGGCCCTGGAGAGCGCCAACCAAGGAAACCTGGCAGTCACCCAGGCACCACATGAGATCAGGTCAGTTACTTGCAATGTTCACATCTTGATGCTTTAGGCAGCCTTCACAGGAGCCGAGCTGAGGAGATCCAGTGCTGCTAAGCTCACCTCAAGTCACAACTGACAGCTCCAGCTTACAGCTGTAACCTCAGGGTTCCTGCCTACCGATTGCTATTCTGGAGCTGGCTGAGGGGAGCCTGCAGCTGGCGGCATTCTCTCCACAGGTACCAATCCCAGCAAAAGAAGTGATAAATAGCACCTCGCGCCAAACCCTGTGTAGCTGCAAGCACTATATAATGAATGTGCTGCGCTTCATCTAGAATACATGGTAGTGGGATCTTTATAGAGAATTTCATAGGTCTCCCTATCCGATAATAGACGTGTCATCTCTTTGTTATAATCTTCTTTATTGAGAATCACTATGGCTCCTCCCTTGTCCGCAGGTCGGATCACCACCTCTTTTCTTTCTTCCAGGCCGCTGATACCGCATTTTATATGGGGGGGAGGGGGGGGGGGTTTAACTTGTATTTTCTCTATATCATGGGTTACCAATTTCTTGAAAACTTCGACATATTTGTTATTGTTAATGAGGGGATTAAAAACGGATTTGTTGGCTAACAAAACTATAAATCACTGTTGTTTACTCTATTCACTGGGGTTGACATGAAGTTTTTTTTTAATGTAATCTTCTAATGAATTTATGTACTGAGATGAAGGTCTCAAATTTGTTCAGTTATTTGGGTGGCGCATATTTTAGTTCTTGGTCCAGTACTACCATCTCTTCTCAGATGTGTGCCAGTATGTTGCGCTTGGTTTGTGTATTCCACCTACTAGTTAATTTATAAAAATTCCTTTATAGGGTTTTGAAAAAGTCCGCAGGATGAAACGCGTCAAGGGAGTTCATTGTCTCCTCGCTGACACACTGGAAAGGTTCTACAAGGTTGAGTGTCCTTTACACTCATACCCTGTTTTATTCAACGAAATCCTATTTGTCTTTCTTCTGTGGTCTTCCCCCTTTTTCTTTGGCTGGACACTCCGGGGTTGCCCTCAAATCACACCTGGAGGGTGTACAACACCGTCATCGAGAGAGAGTGCCGGCTGATTGCAGGAGAGGGGAGAGAGACTACAACAGAAGCTCCCATTTTCAGATTACACAATTATTATTTATTATTGAATTTATTTTCTGTCATTATATATTTGTAAATAAAGTTTTATGACAGAACACTTTCTTCCTATAAAGGAATTTTTATAAATGAACTAGTAGGTGGAATACAAAACCAAGCGCAACATACTGGCACACATCTATCACGTTTACACACATTGTTGCAGCTGCTACTCTAACACTTTATCCTAGCGCAACTAAAATTGGTTGAATTTTGTACCATCTCTTCTCGTGTCAAATTCACTGAACTTAAATTAAATACTCCTTCACCTAGTACCAGCGTTTTCTTTTTACACCGTTTTCCGGCTCTACAGTCCCTCTGCCTTCTTATTCCCATCTTGATTTCCCATTGGGTCCCATTTTCCTTCTGTCTTGATGGGGATACCGTCCTCTCCCTAAAAAAGGAGGTGGTGTATCTCTCTTCTCTCATTATCCTCCATTCTCCTCAGAGGGTTGTAATAGTTATATGTAGGAATATCCTGGGGTTGATTGTGGTATCTCCTAAATTTTATATGTGGTATGCACGTGTTTAGTATCCATTTATGCCATCTTCCCATGTATTGGAGGGTATAAGATCCATATTATTAGAGAGATGTGTGGATATATATCTGCTTTCATATTGATTAGTATACCAATTCGGTGTGGATTCTGGAATTTTATTTACAGCACATCATTCACATGTTAGTAGTAGAACTATATTATTGTATCCGCAGCGGATTCATTTATTTGATGTTGTGAACGGCAGTCCCACTACATTACCGGGTAGACTATACATTGATCAACATTAAGCTGGGTCTGCACTGAGGGGTGGAGCAGAGGTGTTTCATCCTGATGAGAGGAAGCATCCCTGGTTGCCGTGGAGACTGTCGGCTTATAATCCTCTGAGTGTGTCTGCGACTCCAAGCCCCAGATGAAGTCAATTGTGACTTAACGCGTAGAGCGGACTCTCGCAGACGTGGATTGGAGATTGCATGGTCGGCAGCACAGCTCCTGTTTGATCTGTCTTTGCACACGGAGAACACGGTGACACGGAGAGAGAGTTGTCGAGCATACATTTTATGTGAAGTTTTTGGTCTACTTTCCTCATGCGAGTAGTTTTTTAAATAGTTTTTATATTTTATTGGATATGGTCGTGATGACATGCTGACATAATTTTCTGTGCAACCATTGTGGAGAGATGGCCTTTGAATAAGATCGATTGGAGACCCATTAAAGCGATTCTAGACCTGTTCAGGTCTATTTATAAGGTGAGCGGCCCACTGAGAAGGGGAGCACCTGGGTGATAACTGGAGTTGACGTATGGACTTTGTACAAAGAACTTTCACACTGGAAGGATAAAGAGTGTGGTGCACTTGGGACAAATCTTGAGCACTATATACGTGTGATTCCACATTTGTGTATATTTGAACGCGGAATATATGATTGAACTTTCCAGAGGACTTTTATTTATAAGAAGATTAATTGTTAACACTTTTTTGATGGCATGTATTATTTCAGCACATATTTATTATAGAGATTTGTTGATGTATTGTTCTAGATGAACAATACAAAAGAGTTGAAAGTGCTTGGCAGGCAAAAAGAAGCTTCTCCTTATGCCCTCCTATTTGTTTAGTGCTTGAAGACTCCAAACTGTGTTCATTTTGTTTACAGCAACAGGGGTTAGAGTTGGCATCGCTGTGGCATAAAACGTTTTTTGGTGTTTTTGTTAAATACATTTTTGTTTAACTTAAGTAAAAAAAAGTTCAATCATTTTACTGTACT
Organism: Nanorana parkeri; assembly: GCF_000935625.1. Lineage (NCBI taxonomy): Eukaryota > Metazoa > Chordata > Amphibia > Anura > Dicroglossidae > Nanorana > Nanorana parkeri. The sequence goes on from NW_017307353.1 coordinate 164,488, forward strand.
GCTATCAGGGCTGACAGGGAGGTACTAGGGGTCTATTTAACCCCTAATGTCACCTTTGCATCTCATTAAAGCTATGAAACCAGAAGTGACTAAATGCTAATTTCCTGACTTCATTCATTGTAGGGACGTTCAGTGAGCAGACATAGGCTGATCGTCCGCCATCTCTTCACGGACACCTACCATGCTGGCAGCCTAGGATATATAATAGGAGGGTATCTCATTACTGTACCTGTGAAAGTGATCACTTCTTTTAGAAAGCTGACAGCCTGCCGGGCAAATGTAAACTCCTGGCCGCTATAGCCATTCCTACTCTATCCAAAACTATAAAAAGCTATCCCATTTCTTACATGCTATCCACAGGAAGTTTGATGTCGCTCATATACTTATCCCTTTTGAGAAACTTTGGGTTTAAAAAGGTACGTTCAGACTTGCCTTGTTCTGCATTTACTGCCTCCTTTCCATTCCACCAGAGCATCTCCCACCTTCCTGTATAAATGGGAAAGGGACCTGCAGACTCTCTCTTTACTACGGAGCAAAGGATGAAATTTTGCTCATAGATCTTCTATCTCTCAAGAATCTGGCTATAACATTCTGACTAGGGATGCACCGATATATCGGCCGTCGAAACATATCGGCCGAAAATGGCACTTTTGGCATAATGCCGAAAGAGCCATGTTTCGGCCGATACATCGGCGCATCCCTGGTTTCTTTTCTCTCCACTGGGCGCTGCTCTGTGTTCCAGCGGCGAGAAAAGAAAGTGACAGCTGGCCGAGCGCTGCAGGACGAGAACGCTGTGAGCGGCCGGCGTCTCTCCTCCCACAGCCGCCTATCACAGTCTGGCAGAGCGGTGTGTGGTCGGAGACAGCAGCGCTGTCACAATAGGCTGAGCTCTCCTCCCACAGCGCTCAGCCGCCTATCACAGTCCAGCAGAGCGGTGTGTGGGCGGAGACAGCGCTGTCACAGGAGGCTGAGCTCACCTCCCTGCTCCGCTCGATCAGCCTCCTGTGACCGTGTCAGGGAGGAGAGCGGTACAAACACTCAGCGATCAGTGATCGCTGGGTGTTTGTAGATAATTGAGGACATGGTATGTTAACTATATCCTCAATTATGAATGAATGGGAGGTGAGCTACATAACCTCATGTTCATTCATAGTTGTAGGTATAGTAAACATACCATGTCCTCATGTTATCAGGGGATACAGAAAAAGAGATAGAGGACTTTGTGTCCTAAATCTCTTTTTCTATTTTAAAAGGGAAACATCAGGGGTCTGTTTAGACCCGCAATATTTCCCTAAAGCCCCTAAAAGTAATGTCAAAAATAAAAACATATTTAATAAAAAAATGAATAAAGAAAAATATAAAAAAGTGTAAAGGTTTATAAAAAATAGCCCCTAAAAGCAATGTAAAA
>NW_017307353.1:169442-202518 GCF_000935625.1 Nanorana parkeri
AGGGTTTAGACCCCTAATATTTCCCAGAAGCCCCTAAAAGCAATGTAAAAAATAAAAATATTTTATAAAAAATGAATTAATAAATATAAAAAAATTACAAAGTTTATAAAAAATAAATAAAAATAAAATATTAAGATTTAAAAAAATTTAAATAAAAAATCATTTTCGGTATCGGTTTCGGCCTGACAATTTTTTTTTATTTCGGTTTCGTTGCGGTTTTAAAATTTCCATTTCGGTGCACCTCTAATTCTGACTTGATGGTAAAGGGTGCCGAATTTGATGCATAGAATTTGGTCTTGGGTTGGCGATGTAAAGCTCGGCAGTGCACCTTCCTGCATATTTTTTGGCAGTGTCCTAAACGTAGCCCTTTCTGGGACCAAGTCGGGCATCACATCTAACCAGGGTAGACCTGGGGATTGTCCGGATGCCTACCTCTTGCTCCTTTCCCTCCTCAAGGGACATTACAAATGCTCGTTATTAATATGCCTGGTGAACGTGGCAAGAGTCAGCATTCCTTGAGGCTCAAATGTGGTTCTCTAGGATTGCTAAAATTATGATTGAGGAAGATCTCACAGTTTCTTTTTATCATAGGAAAGAGAAATTCCATCAAACATGGTTCTGGTGGACGTACTTCACTTCTTCAGAGGAATATACACTGAGTGGCCAGATTATTATGACCACCTAACGTTTGTAGGCAGATTAGCTGTAATTTGGCGCTGAAGTTGCTAGAGGGCCAGACCATTATAAATAGGGAAGCAGGTTTGTTTACCACGACAGTAGAAGTGATTTTTTTCTGAAGATATGGGTAATCGACGCGATTTAACAGCCTTTGAACGTGGGATGATTGTTGGCACTCTGAGCCATGGAGCGAGATTCAGCAAAACAGCAGAATTCGTTAAATGTTCAAGAGCAGCTGTTGTTAAAGTGTTTAAAGACTGGACTGTCAGACGAAAATCTGGGTCTGAACGTGCGAATTGTGGCCGTCAGCGACTAGTCAATGTTAGGGCAGAACGGAGAGTGGCAAGACTGGTACAAGACAACAGAAGGGCAACAGTGCATCAAATGACTGCAGATCTTAATCAGGGATCCTCTCAAATGATCTCTGAACGCACTGTTCGCCGTACACTGCATCGTATGCGATATGGAAGCCGAAGGCCTGTACGAACACCTTTTGCTGTCTGCAGTTAACAAAATAAAACGTCTCCAACAGTCGAGCATTGGACAGTCGAGCATTGGAAAAAAGTCATGTGGTCCGATGAATCACGTTTCCAGTTGCCTCATGCAGAGTGAGAGTTTAGAGGCAACAGCATGAAAGCATGTACCCCACATGCATGAGTACAACCCTTCAAGCTGGTGGGGGCAGTGTTATGGTTTGAAGCATGGTTTCCTGGCATGATTTGGGCCCTCTAACTCGTGTGGAACAACGTCTGAATAGCACAACATACCAAAGTATCGTTGCTGATCACGTTCATCCTATCATGTTGATGGCGTATCCCAATGGAGATGGCTTCTTCCAACATGACAATGCGCCATGCCACAGCGCTCGTATTGTGCAGGAGTGGTTTCAAGAACATGAGGGAGACTTTACCTTGCTTAGGTGGCCCCCACAATCACCAGATCTCAATTCAATAGAGCATTTGTGGGACGAAGTTGAAAGAGCCATCAGGCAGCTGGTTCCACAACCATCTAATCTCACAGAACTGGACAGTGCTATTCATCAGGCATGGTGCCAGATTCCTTGGATCACCTTTCAACATCTCGTGAAGTCAATGCCAAGAAGAATCGCCGCAGGCAAAAGGTGGCCCAACGAAGTACTGGTCGGGTGGTCATAATAATCTGGCCACTCAGTGTAGTTCTCTCATTGGAGATACTGTGGTCGCGACGGCGGGTGGGATAGGTGCCTAAATAGGTACCTATTTAGGCACCTTCCCCTATTCTGATCGCTAGGTTTTACTTATTTTGGTTAAAATGTAGATGACGTTGCTCACGTCTTTCCTCTGTGAGTTATGGGTTAGTAACAATGTGGATTTTTCTTCTTAGGTTAGGCTGGGTTATTGCAGGTACAGACCTGGTTCTCATCTGGATACCTGTTATACTGGCATAGACTTATTGTTTCATCTAGGGTTGCACAGATACCAAGTAAAGTACTCGGTACGAGTACATGTACTGATACTTTTGACCTCCAAGTCTACACTAGAGAAAAATTCAAAAATTAGGAGGCAGCTGTCATGTGTAAGGAGCACACGGAGCTCCCGGGATTTGTACATCTCTGTTTTAATGTATTATTTTGTTTTTATAAATATAAATAAAGGGATGCACAGATACCAGTTTTGCGAGTACTGGTACTTGCTGAGTACTTACAAGTACGAGTACTGATACATTTTTGTTGTCATGTGACAGTTTTTCTAAAACAATACAGACTAATGATTTCAGGACAGTGGTGGAGTGCCAGAGCCTGTCCCAGCTGCAACCCTGGAAGTTCTCATGAAAATGCCAAGTATCTGCTCTGGTACTCGAAAAGTATATGTGCATCCCTAGTTTCATCCCTTTGAAAGGGATGATTTTTTTGTGAATGTACAACTTTGCCTTTCATAAATAAAGAATTTACGAAACTAAAAAGTAACCCAGAACTAGCATGCTTCAGGAAGAATTAGAACGCCTGATTTTCTATCTGGTTGCTGTTCAGTGAGGAAAGAAGTGTTAAAGCCATTGGATCAGCATGGAGGCCAGGCAACTAGACATATTTATAAGGAATTATCAGCAATGGCAGCCTACATGTTCCTTTAGTACAGATTTCTTATGAGTCACTGACCCAGAACAATGTGCTGATCAAGAAAATCATAAATTCTTATCTGCATACTTGTTGTGGGTGAGTAGCTCAATATATTGAAGCAAGTTGGTCAGGACAGTCAGGCAAGTAACATTTGCAGAATAAGACGTCTGCAAAGACAGCCACCATGTTTCCATAATGAATGTTCTCTTTAAGCATTCCAGTAACTGAGAAGTCTGTGCTTCCCTTTCAGTTTGTGTATACAGAGGTGATGTTTGGTTAGCATATCGTATTCCAGGTAGTACAGTACTTCACTGCTTGTGCACTGTAGAAACATGAGCACAGTATGTGTGTTTATGCCGCTTTGCATCTTTTTGTTACCATTTTCGTGCCTAACAGGCTGTGTTCTGTATCGATTTCACCTCATGCTTCATGGGTGTTTACCCAGCGCCTGCATGAATGGCTGTTCTCAGTGACTGAACAAGGTGACCTGTTGAACCAAGTACTTCTAAATGAGAGTATACAGTAACAGGTAAAAAAAAAAACAAGCCGTTTAAATTTCCACTTGGCAGGGTATTAAGGACGGGCCTTGTTATTCTAGCCCACTTGAACTGCAAACCTTTATGGACTCAGATCACAAACCAGCAAAAACACTGGCGCAGGTCTTCAGGATGTGAAAGCCATCTGACGGCTGAAAGGGAATGGCCTGATGACTTGTGGAAAGGAAAACATGGGTCTTGAAACAAAAAAAATGTAAATATACATTGAAAGATAAAGAAAGCCATGTGTTTATTTTCTTACACTTTAAACAGTAATCCTCAAACAGCCATCCTGTTTATTGCTTCAAAACAGTAACAAATGTCATTGGCATAATAAACTACAGTGTGAGACTATGCTGCCATAATGTTAACATAGGTGGTGTGCAGTTCAGTATGTGGTTATTTGACAGCTGTGGCTAAAAAGGCTGAGTGTTTTATGTTAGTCATAAAAAGGTTCAGAATGTAGAAAATAATTCACTGCTTTCAGTTAAAACAGAAATAATCCAAATGTATGATTATAAGTGGTAGCTGCCTTGGTGGCATGCATCCATGGTACCCAATCTGGTTTATGCAAGTTTATCTGGAAGATATGACCACTGCCCAATCATATTATAGAACATGGCATTAATGTGCAAAATTGCCTAGGCCAAGAGTGGATAAACACTAGGGATGCACCGATGCCATTTTTTTTTCCAGACCGGGTAACAATACTTTTCCTCAAGTATTTGCCCATACCAGTTACCCATACCTTTTTTTTTTTTTGTATTCTAAAACAATACATTGTTTTCTGTAAAAAAAAAAATGGGAGATCTGGTCATCTAACCAGCTTTCTCAATTCAGAATTCTGAATTGAGAAAGCTGGTTGGATGACCAGTGAAACGTCTTTAAGAAAAATACAGCAAGTCCAGTTGCCCTGACTTATTTTTTTTACAGATATACCATGACCTGGAGGAATGAGAACCTTCACAGAAATACAGACTAATGATTTTAGCACAGTGGTGAAGCGCCAGGGCCCAGTCGCATCTGCAACTTCTGCGCCCCTGGTAGTTCTGCCACTGACTCCAAGCTGTAGAGGGACTACAAATCCCAGAAATACATTATACAGCAATGCAGAATAATATGAAGCTACATACTCTGTTGTTTTCCAAGGCTGTGTGGCGTCTCAGGAGGCTGGGTCTGACCAGGGATGTACTCGGTTTCACTAGGGCAGATCAGGATCTCAGGAGGATGTGTGCGGTCTCGCCAGGGCTGTGTGCGGTCTCGCCAGGGCTGTGTGCGGGTCTCACTAGGGCTGTGCAGTCTTACCAGGCTGTGGGCAGTCTCACCAGGGCTGTATGGTCCCACCAGGGCCGCATGCAGGTCTAATCAGGGCTGTGTGTGGCATCTCCCTAGGGCTGCATTCGGTTCTCACCATGGCTGTGCCGGGTCTCACAAGGGCTCTGCGGGTGGCAGGAAGGAGGAGGTGGCAATGTATAGCCGGACTGACGCTATAAAGGACAGCCACCACAAGGTCCCCAGCAAGCACAGAACCATACGGCAGCCGCTTCTGTTTAAAAATGTAAAGGACCAGTATTGGCCTTTAGAATCGGGGCATTTTCATGAGTATGAGTACTTGTGAAAATGCCCAGTATCGGTCTTGGTGCATCCCTAGTAAACACTCTTATTGCTAGCTTTATTTCAGGGGTAAAAGTAGTAATAGAATGGAAAAACCTATCACGACCAAACCATACCATACATTGACTGAGATCTGTCCTTCTGAAAGTGTATGGTAATCTACACACAAAGTCATATTCTGATCCAATGTTATTGGCTAGATCAGCTGACCATCTTCCTATGCCTATGGGTACCAAAAAGCTGGACATACTCATGAAGATCTTTTGCAGAGAAAGGCAACAGTTGCTATGCAGTCATTCTACACTGCTGTAAATGTAATTTAGCTTCTAATTTGTTCTTTTGTGGTATATACCGTGTTTCCCCGAAAATAAGGATATATTACAGAAATCCCTGAAGATAGTGCTAGGTCTTATTTTCGGGGTAGGTCTTACTTTCGGGGAAACACGGTATATACACTGATCAGCCATAACATTATGACCACTGAGAGAAGTGAATAACATTGATTATCTCATTACAATGACACCTGGAAGTGGTTGGGATATATTTGGTGGTAAATTAACATTTTGTCCCTCAAGTTGATGTGTTGGAAGCAGAAACAAAATGGTCAACTGTAAGGATTTGAGCGACTTTCATAAGGGCCAAATTATGATGTCTTGACGACTGGGTAAGAGCAACTCCAAAACTGCTGCTCTTGTGGGGATATTCCTGGTCTGCACTGGTCAAGAGTTCGGGGGGTTGACTTGGCCTCCAAATTCTCCAGATCGCCGTCCAATAGAGCATCTGATGTGTTGGAAAAACAAGTCGATCCATGGAGGTTCCACCTCTCAACTTAAAGGATCTGCTACTGATGGCTTGGTGTCAGATGCTACAGCATACCTTCAGAGATCTAGTGGAGTCCATGCCTCAATGGGTCAGGGCTGTTTTGCCAGGAAAAGGTGGTCCTACTCAATATTAGATGGATGTACATAATGTTATGGCTGACCAGTGTAAGGACTAAACACTTTATTATCCACATCTGTGTTAATAAAGTGTTCACTATCACAATGGTGGAAAATCCTACACAGTTTGATTAGCACAAGACATGTTTTTATAGGGGTCAGTTTTTGTTTTGATGTCTCTCAGCGACAGTGAGAAATTGATCCATGCCAAGATAAGGAACGGGTAGCTTCCTGCATCAAAATGAGTAGAGAGAACACTGGGGTAAAAAATGTGCACAAAAATTCACACCAGCACTGTTATATATTTGTGTAGCAGTGAGTTTGCCAGAGACATCATTCTGAAAATAAATTATCTTATCTTACAATATACAATGTAATAAATATTTTAATTATAATGACATAAAATACATAATATTTTTGAATCGTTTTTCTTTATAATATTAACTGGGTCCATGGGCAAAATTCGAGTTAGTCCACACAATACTGGTATTTTGGTTACGAATAGCTGTTGGAGGGTTGAATCATTCACTGGGTTCTCTTATCTTTTTTTTGAGTCTCCTTGTAGGGTTGCTTATCTTGTAGCAGTAGGGGTATTTTTAGTGCAATGTTCACAATGTAATGTGAATTAAATAGCCAATAGAAGAACCACTGTAAGGAATCTGCTCCTTTCCAATGGCCATGGCATATTGGTGGACCTTAGAGGTAGAGATCACTCCCAAGGTTTCCAGTACATATGTATGAAACTGGTGGTTGATTCAACTCTCCAAGTATTTTCTGATAGCACTGATTTTAATATAATTTGATAATAATACACAGTGGTATTGTAAATGTTTTTTTTTTCTTTTTTAAATTAAAATGGGGTTAATGCAAAGTAAAATGCATATGAATAAATCCACTTACCACTTAAAACCTCCTTGCTGGGTGGAGTGGCTAGCAAATACACTATAATGTTTTTTTTAAACTTGTATTTGTAGTACCAAACTCCTGATATTACTACCACATTCTGAACCAAGAAGAATACAGTAGCCTTTTCCCAAACGTAGGCTCCATTCACACCCGCACGGTTTTCCATGTGGAAGACTGATCAGGATGAAAATGCTGATATTTTCAATCTGCACGGATGCTGCTTGTTTGCGGCTATTAATCAGCCGGATTATCGCGATTGTACTATTTTGGGGGTGTGCGGTTTCATACTGCGTGTTCCCCGCAATGGTCTGAACGATGCACATTAAAGTGCATTGTATTCTCTGTTTAGAGCGGCTCTGCGCGTATCCGAGCAGCTGAATACGCGCAGAGCCACTCTAAACAGAGAATACAATGCAGATAATTGCGGGGACCGTGCAGTACGAAACCGTGCGCCCCCGAATTAGTACAATTGTGATAATCCGGTGGATTTTGCACATTCTCGGCTATTTAATAACCACAAACAAGCAGCATGTGGAAAACCATGCGGGAAATGCAAACACTATGGGGGTTATTCTCTAAAGGCCCGAAGGATCCAGCCGTAGCTTTGGCTGATGCTTCGGCTCCATGTGAATGGAGCCTAAGAATGCCCCCATTGATTACAAAGAAGAATTCATGGGGAGAGGAACAACTTTTTTCTCTTATGAGGCAGCAATTTGGCATATTTACTATGTTATTATCACACTACATTAAATTCAATGCCAACTGCTTTTCGCAGAAAATAAAAAATTGAGCTGAAATTAACCAATCAGTTTTAATGTTTCATTCGGTGGAAAATGAAACAAATTATTTTACCGATTGGTCTAGTTAACATCTATTTTTTACTCTAGTCTAAATCCGTCAGCTCCTGGATTTTTAGTGTTTAGCATAATGACATTTTATGGAAATATAGCTCTTGGGTGTGTACTTATTTGGGCTAATTTACTAAAGGCAAATAGGCTGTTTACTTTGCAGAAGTTTCCTTAGCTTATTAAATGAGGTAAAACTCTACCAACTTCAATGATCCAGTCATGTACAAGCAAAAATACTGTTTTCTTTGAACATGATTGTGTATTGTTTGCAAACTGAATTCTCACCACATTTACTAAACTAAGGGAAAATTCCCTTACAAAGTGAATATCCTATTTGCCTTTAGTAAATCAATTTCATTCAGTTTGCCAGTGGAGCGACAGAGATTCGAAGCTATGACCGCTATAGTCGATCCTGCTGAGATATAAGGTGTGCTGGGACAAATACTTAATACCAGAACATTCTAGCTCTAGAAAGTAATCATGACAATGCCACTATAGTGAATGAATGTCATAGTGCCAACAAGACGTTCTCTTGACTTGCGGTCTAGACTCGATATTTTGTGGTTTATCAAACAACCTTTCAGTCTTTTGTACAATTCCAGTATTTAGTATATTTAACCATCACCAACTGTAGCTTTTTTCAAAGATTGGCAATTATCTGTACAGTATTAGACCAGTAAGTTGCATAAACATGCTTAGTATTTCCTTTAGTGCAAATCCCCATCTCAACTCTTGATCAGTGGCATCCACAAGATTTAACCACCATGTTTCGATGCTTTTTTAGGATCACATTGTTGTTATTGTCGTAGTAAAGCACTGAGGTGGCTGAGAGCTTTGTTGGAGCGCAGCAAGCTTTAGGAACACTTTCTGGCTTCATAAGGTGAACCTGGCAAGGAAAATATCAGTTACTGCCAAATACTCTTTATTTATTTACTATAACTATAGTGAAACAAAGCATAAACAAATAGAGCAGATATTGACGTATTTAAGAAAACCACGCAGAAACAAACTATTGAAAAAAATACATATAAAAGAGCGATTCTTCATAGTAAAGGGTTCAGTACGGTAGTTAGAATATTTTCAGCTCATTCTTGAATGTTTTGTTTGGCAGGTTTCGTGGTAGTTTACTTTGGATTCCTTATTACATCTTCTTTCACAGCTTGCCTTGAGTGCTACTCGGTGAAATGCCTAAGGGATGGCTGCATGTCTGTGGATCAGTGTCAGGGATACATGCCGACTCGTCTTTTGTTGGTTAATGACTTGATAATATGATCAACTTCCTAACTTGAGTACAGTGAGATCACCAATCTGTACAATAAAGATACAATATTCTAAGATGGGTAGTTCTTACTTTTACATCTAATTACCCCAACAAAAAGTAAATACTATACTGGTGGAGCTGTTCTAGTGCATCATTCTTTTTTTTTTTCATTTTATCATGTCCAAGTGGTAACACTAAGCTGTATCTAGGCAGCTGCTAAATGTATTTCAGTGCATGGAACCAGATAAATATGAGATTAGGATTTTTAGAGCTGCAACTACATAGGAAATTGATCCCAGGAGAATTAGCCATGAAATTAGTATAATTCCAATGACTGCAGCAGTAATAATAGGGAAGTGGCTTGAGTAGCTGTTTAAACAAACAAGGCCACATAAAAAGTTCACTGGACTAAACAGGATATTATTTATACAAATCCAAAATACAACCGCAATTCCAAAAAAGTTGGAACCCTGTGTAAAATCTACATTAAAACAGAATGCAATGCTTTGCAATCTCATAAACCCAGATTTTATTCGCAATAGAAAATAGAAAACATATTAAAGATTTAAAGTGAGAAAATGTTCCATTTTAAGAAAAAAAAAAGGTAATAGTGAAACTGATGGCAGCAACACGTCTCACAAAAGTTGGGACAGGGCAACAAAAAGCTGTCTAAATATTGATGAACAATTTCAGAATAATGTTCCTCAATGCAAAATTGCAAAGACTTTAAATATATTATCAAAAGATTCAGAGAATCTGGAGAATTCTCTGTGTGCAAGGGACAAGGCCGAAACGCAATATGACAACAGCGTGGCTTCGTAGTAGAAAAGTCCGGGTGCTTAATTGGCCTGCCTGCAGTCCAGACCTTTTACCAATTGAAAATATTTGGCGCATCTTGAAACAAAAAATACGACAAACACCCAGGACTGTAAAGCAGTTAGAATCCTATATCAGGCAAAAATGGGACAACATTCCTCTCCCCAAACTCCAGCAACTGGTCTCCTCAGTTCCCAAACATTTATAGAGTGTTGTTTAAAGAAGAGGGGATGCCACACCATGGTAAACATGGCCCTGCCCCAACTTTGTTGACGTGTGTTGCTGCCATCAATTTCATAATTACCTTATTTATTTTCTTAAAATGGTAATTTTTTTCAGTTTAATCATTTGATGTGTTTCTATTATGAATAAAATATGGGTTTATTAGATTTGCAAATCATTGAATTCTGTCCTTATGTAGATGTTACACAGCATCCCAACTTTTTTGGAATTGGGGTTGTAGGTATAGAAGCACTCATAGGTCTTGCAGCGGAGATAAACAATATGTTGACAATAAAATGCTGTTGCTTTGACTTATCTCCACTGACAGACCTGCGAGTGCTTCTATACCTATCTGGGATTTTATGGATGTTTCTTTGATGATGAGCAGTGGGGCCTTTAGGTAACAAATAGAGTGTGGTGATTAGCCTTGGGGTTGTGTAGTGGATATTGTTTATATGTGGAGGCATAGCTAACTGTCCACACCCCAGTGAAAATTCTCAGCATGTTATCCCTACATCTAAGGCAAAAAGTTATTTAAAGCTCTGGTCAGAAAAAGCTTTAAAAGAGAACTATGGGATAAGTGTTTTTCCCCATAGTTCTCTTAAGGGTCACGGGCGGACATATACTAGTGTCCTCCATGACCCAAAGCTCAGTTTATCATGAGCTACAGCTCACGGTATACCGAGACCGCGGCAGCATTACTGTCGAGATCCACCCAGCTGCGTGAGTGTCAGCTCGCTCTGCCTGTCTAGAGGCAGAGCCAGCTATACCCGCCCCCTCCCCCGTCCGTTCCTCCAGTCAGCGCTGAAGGATCGCTCTCTGCAGGGAGATGATCGAGAAGTGAGCGAGCGACAGTATGTGTTGTTTTTAAGTATATGTTTTCATCAGCATTATGTTTTGTGTGATTTTTTTTTTTGTGTTTACATTTTCTGTAAAAAAAATATATGTTTATTTTAGTAAGCTGTTGAATGTTTCTAAATTTGTTGTCATCCACTGGATTATCCCCTACAGGAGCACTATCTATTTATTGAAGGTTTATTCCTACATACCCATTAAAGTTTATGTATAGCCCAAGTTTTTTTTAGTTTGCCCCTTTTTTTCTGGAGACAACTCTAAAATTTTGGATTTCCTCTCACTTCCTCTCACAGTACTAATAGCGTGGTGCATCTCCTGAATGGGGATACAGAGAGTAATTAAAAAAAACTTGACAAAGAGTCTACCCTTTCCCAACTGTATGCAAAATAATGAAACATGGGTATTACTTTGCTGATGTCTTAGCTAGATGTGGGCTGCAATGGGTACACATTACATATGTTGCCTTGCACTGCTTTACAGTTGCTTATATGTGTTTTTAACTTTTATATCCTCAGCTCAAATAAGTTTATATTTAACCACGTGAGGAAGAAGAGCAGAAAGAGGACCATTGATGCCATGTGAATGGACCAAAGTCCGATGAAAAAAGGTATGTATATAAATGTTTTGTTTAAAAAGGGGGATGATTTAGTCCTTAACCTCAAAAACAAATAAAATATATACAAAACCACTAGACTTTCCCTTTAAATGTCAAGGTCCACAAAGAGGGCTGTAAAAAATTCCAGGTGCCAAGTTATGATACATGCCTCCTCAACAGACTAAGACCCCGTTCACATTGAGTGATTTATGGCGCGGTAATTCCCGCGATATCGCCCTCCAATGCAATCCAATGGGGCAAAGGGTCCTGCTGTCGCGGGTCGTGTGTCGCTACAGCAGGACCCTTTTTGGAGCGGATTTAGCCGCGATTCAAGCTTGCTCAATGCAAGCTTTAACTCGACATCGCGCTGCAAATGTCGCGCAGTATGCAAATCGCGCGACAAACGCGCAATTTGCATATCGCGCAGTGGGAACGGGGCCTAAGGGAAACAGTGAAAGGGAAAAAACAGAGTTTTTCCTTGGTTGAAAAGGTGCAAATTGTTTCATAGTGGAGTGACATGGAAAGCTGAAGAGTGGCAAAACCATTAAAGCCAGCAACAGTGTAGTTTGTACTGAAGTCTTTATCTCTAATATGAAATATCAGCTGTTCTATCTTGCACTTTCCTTGTGAGTCTAGACAACCCTTTATAGCATCAGTAATAGTTATACACCACCAGTGTGATCCTAATATAAAAGCCCAATTCATTCTAGTTATAATCTTTTTTCCCAGGTACTTTGTTTTCACCTTCAAGAATGATAGCTATGATAGAAATGTATATGTGTCTCTCCTGAAAATGTGCAAGTTTCAAACTCCCTGTTCTCTTGGAAATTAGTGTAGTCAGCTAAAACAAGCTGTCAGGTAGGGCCAGCTGTGTCCACAAACTATGAAATACACTACCCATATTAACAATTGCCACCGCAGAAAGAGCACTATGCTAATAATGACCACCAGGAGATATACAATCTTTTAGATTGTAGGCCCTCCTTACCATCTTGTCTTGAATTGTATTGTAATTGTAATGTCATGTCCTTAAATTGTAAAGCATTGCGCAACTGTTGGCGCTATATAAATCCTCTATAATAATAATAATAATATACAGAAATTCAGCAGCTCAACACAATCACATTACAGGTGCAATTACGGAAAGCAGTATAAATACCTGAAGAGATGACAACATAAGTTGTAAAACTTGTGTGTGCTTGGAAAAAATGGGGGCTGCTTTGGGGAGGGGGGCAAGAATTGGTTGCAGGGGTGCAAGAAATTGGTTAAGAGACAACAGAGACTGGCTGGCTACTAATGCACATGCACTTGAAACTTCTGAGGTGTTAAGTGTTAGTGTGTATTTCTGTAGGGACTGATCACCAAGAGGTTAATGCACATACACTGGAGACTGCTCACAGAGGGTCAATACGCATATACTAGATTGCAGTTACTGAAGGGTTAACACCCATACACTGGAAGCTAATCACTAGGTAGTAAGTGCACATATTTTAAAGCATAGACTGGTTACTGAGCGGTTATTGCTAATATTGTAGAGGCTGGTCACTGAGGCATTAATGGCAATGCACTGGAGACTGGGCACTGAGGGGTTAATCACATACACTGGAGTTGATCACTGAGAGGTTATTGCACATAGACTGGTTACTGATGAAGTTAATGGACCTACATGGCTAGTGAGCTCTGTAATGGAGAGGCCATCTCATATCCAGCATTGTTATTGGGAAGTGAGATGTATTTTCTGGGGGCAGGATACTTGGGAAAGACCAATCTCACTGGTGGAGCTCTGTTCAAATAAATACACAAACGAAGGCTAAGACCTTCCACAGAGAAGCAGGAAACTGCTATACAGTGGTAAGTCTATAACTAAGATAAATATGTGGCCCACAAACCTACTAGACCCCATTATACAATGTACGCATTCCAAATAAATGTTTGTTAATTATGTCCTAGATGGTCATATCGTTTAAGAGGCTTTTTTTTTTTTCTTCAAAACCGCTAGTGGCCAATTTCGTGAGACATCTTTATTTATTGTATTCTAAAAATTGTATATAGCAAATGTTTTAGAAACACACATGTACATTCCAAAATATCGTTCCTTACCAGTGACTGCAAGATGGCATGATTGGTGGCATTCATACAGGAGTCAAGTGGAAATGAGCATTCTCCTTCACAATAAAATGCTGAGTACCCCTGTGGAGCAATTACCCAGTCCTAGAAAAGCATAGATGTGTCATGATTATTCAATGCTGTTAGGTACTGTTTGATTTTTGGCAATCGAGCAAAAGACAAAACGAATGGCTTTAGAGATTAACAAGACAGGAGTGGTTCTAATAGAAATATGCGAGGGAGTGTTGGATGAACGGATGATCCGACACTCTCGGCGCAGAGATGGGGGGCCCGCTGGCCGCTGGGTACCGATCCGGCGCTGGGCCCCCTAGAGCCCCAAGGCCCTGGTGCGTCCGCACCGCCTGCACCGGCGGTAGTTCCGCCACTGCGAGAGCCCCCTAGTCCCTCTCTTCACACTGTTGCAAAAGCACCACCCACAACTCCCTACTCCAGCCAACCTATGCCAACATCTAAAATTGCATCATACTAATTACATATCTCCCACTCCAATACATTGGAATTATCTATATATACAGTGCATCCGTTCTATCCAGAATAGCAACCTAATCTCAGTACTGCCAAAGTAAAACACTGAAAACCCAGATACACAAGGCTTTTCAATCTTCTTTTTAGCTCTGAACTATTTATGCTAGCACCACCTGCTTGGCTATAGGTTCCATTAATAAAACAGTTATTACTTACACTAACAATGTTTTCACCCAAAAGGGATATTTTAGTTTTTGGTAGATGCCAGAGAACTAACCTCCTGACAATTTCTTAAGTGGGCATACATCAGTGAAGAGATTTCTGTGGTTTAGTTCCCTGGCCTGGACATCTAGCAGAGTGATTATGAGTGGGTCCCACTCTGCCTGATGGATTTTTAAAAATTGATATTATATCATGCAGAATGCAGCTGAAGACATGGGAATATCTAATGAGTATGAGTACCTGAATTTCCAAACTGCGCAGAAAAAGAGCCATAGATTATGGCAGGTGTGGGAGGGTCTCTACAGAAGTCCAGAAGAGATATAAAATGCCATTGGAAATTTCAGCCCATTAGACCTAAAACTGAAAAAGTACTTGGTGGGCTGATCCTTTACTGCTGTTTTTAGTAGGCTAAAATCCTATATAAAACAATATTTATCTTTAGGGCACTAAGGCTACAGCAACTTCTGAGAAATTAAATTACTTGTTGGCAGTCACCATATTTGCAGCACATTTGTCAGCAAGCAGTTCATTTTCTCAGGAAATCACCCATGTTGTCCAAGCCTAAGTGATAAGGTGCACCTAGCCTCCGTTATATACGAGAAACAGGAAAACCATTACCAGTGTATTTCCCTGGTGATCCAGGTAGCAGTACAAATAAAAAACATTTCTATCTTCCTTAGAAAAAAAACAGCAATGGGCTCCACTGACACTTCAATTTCTCCCACATAAAATTAGAGGAAATGGTAGATGGTGTGGACATGTCATCTTTAATTTGTCCTAAATTGTCCTATCTGAGGCAGCACCTCAAGAGCAATCATAAAGCAGGCTGTTGTTTACTCTGCTCTAACTGCAAAGTCACAAACGATCCTAATAACATTTTATGTGAATAGAAGGTGACTGAACTAACTATTACACCTCACTTGGATCTCTATTTGTAATAATATGCATTGCTTATGCATACAACGGCTCCTTATTGAAGCTAAATCTGCCCCTATATTGCCTGTTTATAATAGGTGATGTTGGTCAATGTATAGACATCATCAGGCTAGCAAAATACTGTGTAATCTAGCCACTTAATATGACTTGTGTGCAAGTTAGGATGAACTAAATCTGTAAGATCTAGTCATCCTCCACATCTACTTCATTTCTTACTTGGGCCACAAACTAATAAAGATGGTCATAGGTTGACCACACAAATGTGGCCAAATGTTCAACTTGCCAGTTCCATACCCAAGATGAAGTTGATTGGGCAGGACAGTAATTTCTGCCTTATGCAAGGTACACTTGTTTGACCAAATTATCTATTAAAACCTAAGAAAGGAAGTGGTAAAAGCAAGCTGCGTGCTTCGCCATACCCTGTTGAAGTCGTGGATTTGCCAGACGAAACACGTTGGCAGTTGATCTGCATTCTGTGTCGCTCACTCTCTCCATACCTCCCATATACAGGTGGGCGTGCGAGGCTATGGAGGTTAAACGCCCCTGATATACTGGACAACCTGGAGGCAGTGTGATGACAGATACTATTATTGCAGACAGAGGGGGTTCTGTTTATGACATGATATCTCCTTTGAAATGAGTGAGCATTAACCGCACTTAACACTGTTTACATTGCACCACAGCAGCCTCGATAGATCAGAGATCCAGGGACCTCGATCTACGCGAGTAACCTGATATAAGGAATCAGTATGCTAGTGGGCTTGCAAATTGTTGCTATCATTTGAAGTGGTGTTTGCCACTACATGCAAGATAAGGTAAACTCTATGAGAAGACAAGACTACCTATGTCTGCAATATAGGAACTTCTTTATTGATAATTAACCATCTTGACAGTGGCTGCAAATGTAACTGTATCAGGTACATAAAGTATCCAATAGCAAAGTTACAGAGCAGCCTGTACCAATTTACAGAGACGATTTTCTACAATTCTGCCTTTATGCTCATACAGTATCCCGGTTTCAGAGCTTGTACTGATGGTTTACAGAGTGTGACTTGGAGTGGATTTGTACACACAAACATGTCTTAATTTTAAGCATTTGTGAGGGTGATTTGCAAATATGGTTGCTTTAATTTATTATACAAACAAAGATTTTGTGCTAATAAACACACGTTTTATGCAGCCTGCTAAAATTGTTTGCTCTCTTAAAGTAGATGGTATGTAGCATACTAGTCTGATCCTGCACCCTTTTTTTAATTTTCTAGTCTAACCAAATGATCAAATCTGTCAGATAATCTAGCTTTAGGGGACCCATATACTGCACCATTTTTGCAAAAAAACCAAACCTTTTAACAACTGGTAACAACTGTTGGTTATTGTATATGCCCATTTGCAAAAACAAATGTTTACAGCATGTGACTTTTCCAGTAGAAGTAACATCACATGAGTTTATGATAGCAGTGGAAGAGTGGGAAAGTGGAGATAGATGTGAAAGAGGGGGGGGGTGGAGTATTTAAGGGTGTGAAGCAGAAGTCTTTCATACATTACAGCGAGCCATCAAATTAAACCGCATAGAGTAGGCAAGGGAGGTTTTCATAAGAGAGCAACTTACCAGCCAGCCTAAGTCCCGGAAACTGACATACAGCTCATGTCGTTTGCATACTTGTTTGCCATCAGGTACGTGTACATGGTCTGAAATTGCATATTGTACATGATAAGGTATATTGTTTTTTAAATAAATGTAGAAAACAAGATAAAAGTGATGCTGTCACCCAAGAAATAGTGAATGGACTTGCAGAAGATTACTATTTAAAGTAACCTGTTTTTTTGATGGTGAACTAAAAGCATCACCTACTTTAGGCACATCTATCCTAACTCACTTAGCCAACCTATACACCTTTAAGCCCCATTACTGAGTAAGATTCATTCAAACCATATAACTTGGTATAGCAGAATACAGGTGAAACTCGAATAATTAGAATATCGTGCAAAGTTCATTTATTTCACTAATGCAACTTAAAAGGTGAAACTAGTATATGAGATAGACTCATTACATGCAAAGCAAGATAGTTCAAGCCGTGATTTGTCATAATTGTGATGATTATGGCTTACAGCTCATGAAAACCCCAAGAACCCCAAATCCGCAACCTCCAAAAAGTAGATTATTACATGCAATCAATAAAACAAGGATTGTACATAGAACAATATCGGACCTCTGAAAAGTACAAGCATGCATATGTACTCAGTACTTGGTTTGGGCCCCTTTTGCAGCACTTACTGCAATTACTTTTGCACGATATTCTAATTATTCGAGTTTCACCTGTACATCTTATAAAATCTGATACTCTTCCCAAACTTTTATACATATTCAAGACCATGCCCATAATCACTTCAAAAGTGTTTTGCATCCTTATATTGTTCTCCATAAAGTTTATCTGGAGCTTTGGTTTCTCTTGCTTTGATCATAGACTCCTCTGCAAATTTAAATCCACCAGATGCACGGATCTACCAGATTTGAATTATATCACAAAGCCTTGCTTATTGCTTGTCTTCTAGATTGGTTTCCACAACCTACCCTGAAAGCAGGGTCTTTAATAGAACAGTTCCTCTTAATCTGCGGGCTTGCCCCTGGTGTAAGTGACAACTTCCCTCACGCTAGCTACCATACAAACATGGTTCCCATAATCTGTCCACTTTACTTAGCCTTCTCACCCCTCTATTCAACAAATCTTAACTTTTACTCAATCTACTTGGCCTCAAGCCAGGCATTTTGTGAATTCTTTACCAGGCTCATTTCTCTTCCACTTATACTTAGATACACAGCATGACTTACTGTATGTGCCTACAATCATCCTCCTTCTTTATATTACTTCATCAAACAAACACATAGACCATTTGCAGAATTTGAACAACTGTGTTCTCCTCTGGAACCACCTCACCACACATTATCTCTCCTTTATAAGTTGCTTCAGGCAAGATGCGAGGACCACCTTTCTTGATTTACTGAAAAATGGAATCGAGAATTGGGCCACGCTATCTCCTCAGAGGACTAGAATAAAGCCTTTCTGTTCATGCATTAATCCCTTATTTTCCGCTATGCACAGTAAAAAAAAAACTACAAAATACACACCTGGTGGTTCAGAGACTTGGGGGGTGATTTACTAACCTAAACACACGCACGCACTAGGTGCGTGTGATTTTTACACAGCAAAACGTATTTATCAACCAAAAAGTCTCTAAAGCATATTTCCCCTAATGCCATATATGGAAAAATCATGCACATAATGCATATATAATGCTGCTTCACATTTTAGACAAAAATGGTTAGCTCATGCATTTACATTCCTGCATTCATCAACGCAAGCAACACAACATAGAGCTAATTTACACAACATCACCTTGCAAATTCATGCAGGGCTTTGCACAACACACCTGCTGGGTGTGTACACACTACAAAAGTGTCTAGATTCCACCAATAGATCATGCTGGGAGGGAACACACTACAGAGGTGTATACTTGTTCGTGGCGTGTTTATAAGGTTAGTAAATCAACCCCTTGGCCTCACTACACTATATTTTCCTGACAATCCCGGACACAAGCTGAAGATGCTGAGAAGCAAAAGGCAAATATCTCCATATATGGTGGGATTGCCTTTTGATCCAAGCATTTAGGACTAAGGTTTTTGGAGTTCTGACATCTACAATGAAAGCTACAAGGACTCCCTTTCTCCCTCAACCAAACGTGCACTTTTATTTCTTTTTTCAGGTCCCATAGTACTCCAGAACAAGTTCTACTAATATATTTCATTACAGCAGAATGCCAGCTCATCTCTACCTTATGGAAAACAGACATCACACCTCCAAAAACGTTACTTTATCAGTACCGTAATGAAAATAATGTGTATGGAGGAACTCCTAGCTTCTGATAACAATATACATGGGCCTTTCTGAACCCAATGGGCTCTAGCAATACATGTTTTCTAATTCAGGCCTCCCTAAAAACCAGACTCTAACCTGGTCATTCCCTTTGATTATCATTCCATATGTCCTACAATACCACAGTCATATCCCAGATGAGGCTTCCTCTCCCCTCTTTGCCTTCTCTCCCTTCCCTTCTTGCCCTCTTCCCCTACCTCCTCCTACCCTGCTTACATTCGGGGTGTTTTTGCAGCACAGCTCTCAATTTTATGACAGGACCAATGTCATACTCCTATTCCTATACCTCATATTATTTACCTACTGCCACTCGTCTATATGTGATTCAGTAGCTTTCCTCCACATGACTAAATGGTTTATATCACATCCTACGTTTTTCTATTTGTAATCATGAAGCTGTGCTTTGTTTCTGTTCTTACTTATAATCCTTGAAAAGGCAATAAACCATAAAGTAACAGGTTTTTCCCCAGCTGATTAAAGAGCAAGTCCACACAAAACTAATCATGGGAATCCAAACACCCAAAGGTGGGTGTTCACAATGTTGACAGCTATGACAGGGATATCTCAACACTGGAGTCAGTGGGTTATGCCACGTTCCCGAATCTGTAATTGAAATGTAAACTTTGGGTGAACTGACCCTTTCAATCTGTAGTGGAAATATGAGGGTTGCCATTGCTTTAACACTTCCCAGGTCACTGATATGGAACAAATTTGCAAATCAGGAGTTTAGACTTTCCTCTGACTTTCCTCATCTGCATGTTTGTTCCAGGTCAGAAATTAATGATGCAAGAGACAACCCAGCAACTAGTATTTGCAAAGGAAGGTCACCAATGGCATCCTCTGCATGTCCCTCAGTACTGCTTTCCTGTAATATTATAACTTAATACTTTTATTTCCATACGGTATGGCCATTTACAGTAATGATCAGGAGTGTCTTGGAAATAAAAACAATATCAATAGCCTCTAACTCTGCAGCTGCATACATTATCAACATTGGATTTAATAAGAGTGCTTTCTACATTTCTATATTGTTTTATAATACAACACTATTATTGTTTGATATTAAAAAAATTAAATCATTAAGTGCGTGAACCAAAGATCCAAAATTAACTGAACGTAGCATTCAAATATAGTGTCAATAAACTTTAGCTACATAAAAGAAGTTCATACTGAAGTGATATACCACAAATAAACACAGCAATAAAAACTATTTATCAAGTAACACACACCCAGATTACAATGTAAAGATTTTTGTAAACATGTTTTTATACTTGTAAGCATCTTTTGTTTATTTATGTTACTTTTGCCTGGGTTTTGGATGCACAGTTATTTATATTGCTTTAGTTATCAAAACATGCTCCACAGTTTCTCGCTCTAACTCAAGGGCACAATTTATCAAGTTCTATTGAAAAATAAACATCACACTTTTAGGAAAGAGAAACAAAACATTAGAATCTTTCATTTTTGTATGCTGCAAAAAGGGTTTGTGTAGTTTAAAAGAAAGTGTTATCAAAATACATTTTGAAGTACGGTATGTTTAAAACATGTATGGAAGCAGTATGTTTAAAGCCATTAAAACTTACCTCCTGGCAGATCTAAAGATTTTATTACAGTTGGTGTATTCATTTACAAAGCATTACCTACATTTTATATAGAATTAGCATAAACACCTGAATCTATTTCCTGTAGCCCCCTGTACAGCAGCAATGACCCAGAAATAGGAAAGGGAGGGTTAGAAATCTGAGCCCACCAGAGCTCTGTTGCTTTAATTGTGCTGTCTGTGAAGAGTTTAAATATGATAATAGGAGAAGAGAGAAGGGTGGTCACCTCAGTAATCTGCTAGTTTTCCTTTATTGTCTAGTCATTGGCTGGAGGCAGGTTGTTGTAACTGGAGAAAACCAAGGTCACCGACCAGGCTATGCTGTCTGGCAGGGGTGTCAAGCACACAAAACTATCACTGTGATGTATGTTATGGTGGGAGAGCTTTCTACACCCACTACAACAAACTGGGGGTAAGGGTGCTTGGTCTTCTTGGAAGGGGGGAGCCTTGTATTTTCTTACACTAACATTTTACTTTTAGCAAAGCAACAAGAGAAAGCAAAAAAACGGCAGCAGTTGTTTCAGAGTTTCTCTGAAGTCATAAATGAATAGTTAAGCCATGATGGTTCCAATCAACCTAGTTTCAAAACAGACTTATGCTGAGAGTGGATCTGAAGTATTCAGTCCATGGTGACCATATTTTATCAAATGTAATTTGTTTATGGAGGAGAATGTTTGTCCCACATTACCAGGCAAACTTCATTCACATTTTGAGCACTATGTAATGGAAGTCCAGGTAAACAATCCAGGAACTTTCAAGTAAGGGCCAAAGTGTTTAACAGAATCAATATAAAATCACTCATTTGACTGTCATTTTCTTTTTACTGTTATGTTATGTGAAATTTAATGATACAAACATTTTGGTTCCCCTGTATATTTGCATACAGATCTTCACGTTCTGAAGAGAGTCATATAATTCAAGAATCCAGATAATAATAATTGAATGTATGACACTCTGTGGACAGGTCAAGTTTAAGTATATATTCAGGAGAATAAAAAAACAATAACATAAATAAAATAAAATAGCATTCCACTGATTCACTTATTTTCCTAACCAATTTATTCATCATTCATTGTGTATTTTCACAGGTGTGGTTCCCCTTCCCCAGTTCTTACCAAATACACCAGGAAGTTTGTTTGGGTGAGGTAAGTCACTGTGCTTCTTCTGTTGCCTTTTCTTCAGCTGCTTTACTGCCCTTGTAGACCTGATCTGATTCTTATTCGCCTGGAAAAATGTAACCATGAATGGTTGTTTGGATCGTGGTGCACGTCTTCCTAAGATGCCTGCCAGACTTGGATCAATGCTCTGCCCTGTTACAGTAAAAGACATATTTTTTTACCAATATCATCATAGTTACTCTCAATGGTTGCATTGTGGCAGAAATGGCTAGGTAGAAAAGCAAGAAGTTGCACACCGATTATATCAGATTAAACCAGGACATAGTAAACTGTAGCCCAGACTGGGACCACCCCTTTCTAATGTTTTACCCAGTACAGGCTTGATCACAGAGGTCTCTTTCTTTTAGCTTTAAAGACAGAGATACAGGCATTACAATAATTTTATAATCAATAAACTTGAGATTGTCTATACATCTTCAGTGTCAATGCCAACGTCTTTTTGAAAGAAAAAAATATTCTTGTGGTTGCATGGTTAGTCTATTGCCATCTATATCAAAAAATAATCTTGTGCTGTGCCAGTTATGTGTTGAGATATAAGGGCTACGTCAGTGCTACAGTTTGAATTTAAAACGTATTTGTGTGAAGTGTGAAGTTAAGTCATGGATTGAACAGAAATATGAACAATTATAAAATACTTTATTATTTCATAATAAAGTAATTATAAAATAATTTCTTTGTGTTTATTTGATTCCTATTCAAAAGAATTACTTTATATATAGTCAATATAGGCACAGAGGTAAAAATGTTTAACATTTTTTAATGGTGGTGTGCCTCGTGATTTTGTTCATGAAAAAAGTGTGCCTTTGCACAAAAAAGGTTGAAAAACACTGTACTAGATAATGATAACAGTTTAAATTGTGGCAAATGCAAGGATGTCTATAACAAAATAAGTGAGCCCACATGATTGGTGCTCACATGACAGCTTACATATCACAGGCCAAATAACCATTGGCGTGGTTGTGTCTTACCCTCATCATTCTCCACATAAAGACGTAGTCCTGAATTATACTTGGCATTAAGCAACCAGTGATTACTAGCAGCTGTGACATCAAAAACCAACCAGCCTTCATCTCCGGTCTGTATGCTTTCATGGTCCAGCAAGGTTAATTCAGGCTGCCTATGGAAGAGAGTGATACTATTAAAATTATAGATATTACGGATTACTCTGTTTTACATATAACAAGCATTGCCAATCGTAAGGTGTATGTATAGCCAAAACCTTTTTGTAGTTTTGGATAGAGCAGGAAGGCTTAGAACACCTGTCAAGTTTGTTTTGCTGTCTGCATCCCAGCCTGGTAGATTCACCCTCTCTATTTGTCCCAGAGACCAGATGGAAAATGCAAAATTTTATAGTTGTCACCTTAACAAGAGATGAGGATACATTTTCCAATGGTGACAATTGTTCCAGTGACAGCTATCTAAGAGGGGAATTCCTCTTTCTCTCTTTGTAGAGATCTTCTTTTACTTCCTGTTAGGACAGAAAGCGAAGGGAAATCCTCCCAATAGGGCTCAGAAAAAAAATAATTAAACTGACAGTGGTTTTAGCTCCTAAAACACTCCATTTAGCTTCGGTGTCATGCAATCTTATAAGGTTCAAGCAGTTTCTAAACTGACAAACTCCTAAAAGGACTACCATAGTTAAGATCACTAAGTTATAAATGACATACCGATTTGCATGGTCTCGGTGAATCTCATAAACACTGATGTGAAGTGTCCTGTTGAAATGCCGTGAGAAGCTACGGGTTTTGAAAAGGCGAAACTCAGCTGCAGTCACAGTTTCTCCAGTAGGAACCTGCGTCATGTCAAACTTGAATTCTTTCCAGTATGGCTTCTGATGGAAGATATCTCTATCATGTTCAACTGTAACAATATAAGGGTATGTATGTATAAATACATCTTGCTCAAATCTGTTCCTCAACTGCTGCCTTCGCTGTATATTTTTCTCTCTGCCAGGTAGGAGCACAGCTGCATAAATAGGAAGCCCTTGCAAAAAACAACAATAATTATCCTACTAGTAACTACCAGCAGTTCTCAAGTACCACCCGTAGGTCAAGTCTGTAAGATTTCCTTTTTAGTAAACATTTATGGTAATTTTTGATCCTTTGACATGATATAGAGGAAATCTTGATGGCATTGCATTTTGGGTTTACTTAAAGAGACGAGACCCTGTCACCTTGCACATTCCCATTCCATCACAAAATACCAGATTAGCTTAGATGGATCAATGAGGTCACCCTTTTTGTCATGTAATAGTATTAGTCCTTATTAGTTGGGTATTTTGAGGTGGCTGTTATGGAAGAAGGAGAAGGAAGCCCTTTAAATGTAAGTATACATGGCTAAGGTGGTAAAGAGACCCTGTTACTTTGCCCTGAATGGGGAAGGTGACAGGTATTCTTTAGGGGTTGTATTGAGAAACACTGGTAAACAAAAAACAAGCATGGGCAGTGATCCATGAGGAGTTAGAAATTCTTTTAACAGCAGTAATCATCAAGCTACCTATGAAGGGTGCAAATCTCAAAATATATTAAAGTTTTAAACTACTAATAAATGTTTCAATTACACTTGCTGGCTTATTATATCCACTGGAGACTCCAGTAGAGAGATCTCTCTCCTTGCATTATAATTTTTTTAAAGCCACTTAATAATTTAAGGTGCTTTTCTTGTGGTATTCACAGGCATCCTGTTACATTGTTCATATACATTAAATTGGAAATCTGACAGGAGGAGTAGCTCTGCTTCAGCAGGTGTGCATACCTTGGATCTCACTACAAATCTTCTTCAGAGCTATTGGGGAAATCATTGGGTGAACCATCAATCAAACTCGTCACACTGGAATTAACAAAAAGAATAACATTCATGCTTTTGTACTAAGTTAATACCTGCAATGCTATAAGTGAAACTCCCTCTATAATTGATCAGAATAATATTAGAATCTCATATACTCCAATGTGCCAGAGCATACTATTTAATGTTAATCACTCCAAACAGTCACACATCCAAGTGTCATAAGTCTACATTCATATGTAGTTATATATAAAGTCAATCAAAAACTATATAAATGGGGATTCCCTATGTGGTATTCCAATAGTAACCCACGTTTGCAACTTTGCAGACTGATTAATGTGTCCTGCATACATTCTGTGGGCTTGTGAACTAGTAGCATGCGGTAAGAAGATGTTGAAAGTTTCAAAAATATTATTCTACCCAACATTGTAGAACACACCACTAAACACAATTTGTATCTAAAATAGGTAACTGTAGTATCATCTTAGAAACCCGACTATCTTTGCAGTAAAAACATGTTTATTCTTCATGATGTCCCCATGCAGAAGGATAAGTCTGAAACAAGAACGAAAACTCAGGTCTCATTATTCAGTTAACTCAGGTTTCTGGGAGATTTTAAGGATCCCAAATCTCAAGAGAATTCCCTCAAGATTTTGGATCCACAATTTTCCCTGGATCCTGTAATAAGTGATTGTCTGCAATGCTTTAACGAGACTCCCTCTATAACTGATGAGAATAATATTAGAATCCCATATATTTCAATGTGCCAGAATAAACAAACACCCACTGCTGCTGTCAATCAGCAGAGGGGACCTGCAGTTCTCCATCAGAACTTGCAAATTGAAATAGCCAATAGGAATCAAGCAATGCATTCCTATGGCAAATTTTTTTTTATTTATTTTTTGACTGCAGCAGAACCGCCGGCCAATAGAAAACATTTGGAACGGAGCTAGCTGTCACTGCTAGCTCCGCACAATCGTTTTCTGTTTACTTTTTTTGTGCTTTTTTAAAACTATTTTTCTGTTCTGCTCGGTCCCACAGAGGGACCTAGCAGAACAGACGAGGCGAATGCCGCTCATCGGCATTCGGCTATTTACTCACTGCTGTTCGGCATCTATAAGAATAGACCGAACAGCAGCGAGTAGCCTGCCGGAGGTTCGGCTTAGCCGATCCAGATGTTGGATCGGCTGAGTCAAACTCCTTCTGCACTTTAGGTCGGCCGAACATGCTGTGCATGTTCGGCCGACCCGAAGCCACCCGATGTACGGCTGATTTCAGCCGATTTACTGCTGAAATCAGCCGTACCCAGCCTGAAGTGAATAGCCGAACAGCGGTCGGCTCACTTCGCTTCAGGTCGGTCATTCACTTGGCTGCCTACGGCAGCTTAGTGAATAGACCCCATAGTGTTAATCCCACCAAACAGTCACACATCCAAGTATCATAAATCTCTGCCATCAATGAATTAATGTCCATGATATTGTCTTGAATCCAGTTAATATTCTCTGGGCTGTGCTCCCTGCGAAATACTTCAGTGTTCACCAAGATCCTCAAATTAGACATAAATTTAACCATTTAGATTTTCTTTAATCTAAATTAATCAAGTATCAAGTGTGTCATCTGTCTTCCTTGCTAACAGTTTGTGTCTAGCAATCATCTCTCCTTAATAAATTAAATTCTGTCTACAGAAAAGAAACGGCTTTGCAGACACGTAATACACCAGGCCTCGCCTCTTGCTTTCTTCCCTTATTTATCCCGCAGGTAATACACCTCGATAAGAGATTCAAATGCAGAAAACCTTATAGCATAACTTGATTTACTTAAAAGCCAATTCAAAAGCAAGTGCAATCATCCAACTCGCATTTACCAAGTGCCCATGGCACTATAGACACAAACCTCCTCTGCAGCTGGTGCCGCCTAATGTGCTTCATCTTTCCAAGACTTGATCCTGTGAGAGGGGATTTTAGGTGAAGAGGCTGGAAGATGGGATCCAAGGTAAGAATGTTTTTCTTTTTTTGGAGGAGGGATAGCTGCTTTTTTAGCTTTGGCCTAGCAATTTAGGATGGGGGGTGGCTACAGTGTAAAGTGTAAGGGTTAAGCTGGATATACACTTGTAGATTTTCTTATGAACGTTCATGCAAAAAAATCTCATCAGAACATTCAATAATGCCCTCAGAGACTTGACAACAGTGGTTTGACATTGCATGTGATTTTAAAATTTGATCTTGGAATGAATTGAGTTTCCTGAACAAAAACCACATTCACTGTTAAAATGTTTTATCCTATTCCTTCAAATTGTTGCACTCCATCGTCAAATTAACCTCATTATCAATTAGAGATTCAAACGAATGTTCTGAAAAAATGTCTCTAGCAAAATTCTAACCATGTACTGTATACCCAGCTTTAGTTGTTGCGGGCTGCAGGTCCGTTTTAAACAATGTAAGTTACCAATGGTTTTTTTTATGAGTAATATCCAGGTTTTCAGGAGCAAGGAAGGAGGTACAAGTAAAAACTGGCTGTACTTCACTAGCATCTAATTTTACAACAATGTAGCACCTTTTAAAAGGAGATCTTTTTTAACCACCAAGTTTTATGCCTGCAGTGTGTGGTTTTCAGCTACTGCTTTTAAAAAAAATATTCTTGTATGAAGTGGTGCCGTGCAACACACCACTTATAAAGCAGAGGCAGGCAAGAAACATAACACAGACCATTCTTTGTATTGGAGAAATGAGCTTGTGTAGTGAATAGAGGGGCAGGAAACAAGAACAGGATTTAGCCCAGCTTAACCTCTAAACCGAGGATGGGGGGTCTTCTCTCTGACAATTCTCCCCTGTTATATACCGTATATGATTTATAACAAATATTTTCTATCTTCTATATCATATCTCCAAATAAATATGAATTCTGTACAACTGTCACTTGTTGAATATATATCTTTGGATCTGATTTACTAAAGTGTGAGACAAGGTGAAATGCTGTGAAGAGGACACAAACATTCTATCATGTACTGAGGCCTGTAAGAAATTCAGTTTCTCCAGGCCATGATAGGATTACTGAAGTGAACATGAGTTTACTTC
Organism: Nanorana parkeri; assembly: GCF_000935625.1. Taxonomy (NCBI): domain Eukaryota; kingdom Metazoa; phylum Chordata; class Amphibia; order Anura; family Dicroglossidae; genus Nanorana; species Nanorana parkeri. The sequence goes on from NW_017307353.1 coordinate 197,125, forward strand.
ATCTAACTTTGGTAAGTGAGGCCAATAACCCTTGACTGTATTGCACTAAAGTATAGTAACTTAGATTCCATACTGGCTTTAGTACTGTGTTGGGGTGTGTGTATGGGTGTTGTGTCTTGATTTAATTTGCATTGCATGAATGCGCCACAACTCAGCTAAAATTTGACCCATTTTTTCTAATTCAGCATACCACAATGCACAGAATACAGGGTTCTTTTGTAAAGGTCCCTGTCATGGTGCGGCCATAAAAATATCATATCTTGTGGCCTCTTGTCATAAGACATCCTTAGGCAATGAATTTATTTTACTGAATGCAGTCGAGAAGAAAACAAAATTGACATAAACTTGTTAGCTAGAGGCTGTTAATTAAATCAAACGTGGGTTTGTTGTGCTCCCCCAGCAGGCAACCATTTAGCAATATATACCCCTATTGGCGGTTCGAGACACAGTGTCTCCTGGTTTGTTTGTCACTAGACTGGAAAAAGTGTCACCTCACCTTGTGTGTATTTCAATGTTCAAAATGCTTAAAAAAGGTCATATCTCATAACTCCTATCCCATACATCATATGATCGTAGAACCTTCAGGTAATGAACGGTACAAAGGTGAACTCACTGATACTAAACATCAGTGTTTTATAATACAGTATGGTGGAGTTCTGATAATTGGGTCTCTTTGCGGTATTTCTGGTTCTGTTAGCTGTAGAGTGCCGGAGTTTGGAAGCTGCGGATAGCAGAACAATAATTGAAATTAGAACCGTCAATTTGGATCCGTAATTCATAACTAGAAACAGTTATGAGGGTTCCAAGATGATCATTAGAACAACGATACCATTATGTTAATATTCCATCTCCAGCCCCCTCCATCTGATTGACTGATCTCAGGGGGTGGAAACTGGTTTTGATCTTCCTAGTATAATAATGGAGATCTGAAACCAAAAAAATTGTCAATTAATAAGCTGGGTTTTGAGTGCTCTGAAAGAACGCACAAATCTGAAGAGACTGTTGTGTGTCTGTGGTATGTGTATAGTCGATTGATTGTATCATCGGTGCCTAGAAACTCGGTTGTAAGTCATTGCCAGGCAGGGATCTGTGTGTGTGATGTGGGTGTGTATGGGCGGTGGAAGAAGTGGGTACGCCAAGGTTCTAGCTGAGAGGATAGCTTAGAGAATCTTAGTGGGCGTGAGGAAACCTCTTCGGCTGTCACCCAACCATCAGTGCAGTGGTTCTCAACCCGTGTCTCCTCAGGACCCACATTTGTCCTTGGTCATTAAGTTGCGACCCACGTCACACTGCAATGGAATGCGCGGCATTGCAGTACAAGGCATTTGGGTGCAGGCGATCCGACTGTGGGTGGGAGGTTCATTTGGGGTGTCATTCAAATTAATGGCAATGCAACGCACCTTTCACACCAGAACACGCAGTAAGTGTGGTTGCGTGGTACAGTGCATTATTCGCATGGGACTGTGTGATTAACGCACTGTACCAGTGTGAACGGACCCTCAAAAACACTGACAAACATACAGAACCACAGACATTAGCACATACACACACGCTCCCAAAAAAATTATAATTGTTTTCTTTTTTTAAGTCTCCCTACCCTATGAGAACTGGAGTGGATCCTCAGCCTGGTGTCCAGTGTGGGCTGTTGTGCTGTGACGGAGCTCTATCCATATTTGCATTGTTTGTACAGCTCCCTTGCGCGCCCTGTAGAGGTGCCCGGAGCCAGAATGTACCGTCACTACAGTCCAGGCACCTCTGCAGGGCACATGTGTGACCTGTAAGCAATGCATGTATGGATGGAGCTCCCTTATAGCCATACTTCCAGCCCACCAGTTGAGAACCAAGGCATTAGAGTACACTGGATTGTATGCAAGATTTGCGTCTGCCTGTGTGTGTGTGTGTCCAGCCAGCTTGAGTTGGGTGAGTCTCCCTCCATTGGTGGCCAGCGGTAGTGCAGTAGGCTGTGAGTGGAAGTTCTAACTCTAGAGGTAATTGTGCCTGGTTTAGCTAAGCTGTAGCTGCCAGTGAGAGCAGCGTGCGTGGTCTGCAAAGCCTGTGTGCCGGTCTGCTTGAGCGCAGAGTGTACGGACTAGGAGAGTCCAATGAAAGGTTCCCCACAAGCCTGTAAGTTGTGGGTGGTGGCAGCTTAGATTAGTTTATTTGTGTGTGTGTGTTGTACGGCCTTACCGTCACGCCTGCGGACTGAGAGGCGATAGCCTGCGCATCGTCCGGCCCTCCCTGCATCCCCGTACCCCCATCGGCCCTTCCCATCATGCTGTCCATGACATTTGGTGACAGCAGAGGGATCGTTAATCATTATTTCCTGGTCTAGTGAAGACGGATAGTGTTTTTTCAACCCTCTAGTCACCAAAATAAGTCACGTGGCCACTTGGAGTAGGGCACGTCTGTGACAGTCCCACCCGGTGTAACAACAGTGCATGACAACTTGGCACCTTCAAAATCTGTGTCTTGGCAAGAGTTTGTTTCCATTCTTATGGTGGTTTGAGGCTCCTCTGTCATGCTAACCTTGTCCACATGGATTCTGAACCCTGGACACAGACCACAACTTTAGACGGTTAGACATTTTAAGAATCATATCGCTCAAAAACAGGAAACCAGGGGCATTTGATTTTGAGGTATAATTAAAAGAAAGTGGAATTCACAAGGGATGGTTTTACCAAAACCTTTTCTCTGTCCATCTCTGTACCACTACTCTGTGTACTCTTCAATGAGCTGGGCAAAAGATTGCTGCCTCAGGTTTTATCTACTTGGGTTGCCCCATTCCTTTGTGGGACCCTATGGAGCCACTTTTATGTGCAAACTCCTGGGAGAGAGACTACAAGCTGGCCTTGGATGCTGCCTGTGCATGTCAGCACAGAGAGGATGAGATGGGGTATGTATGCAAAGTGGCCCTTGGAATCATGGGACTTATAGTCCCGAGGGGGGGAATCATGGGCCATTCTGTGCTAATAGTAAACATAGCTGATTATAGGTCTGCAGTTTTTTTAAGTTAACATGCATTTTCCTCTGCTCTGCTTGCCTAAATAGAGCTGATCGTTAGAAAAGATGTGAGACTTTAGTACTACTTGAAATAGACAGGTATATGGTGACAGGATGCAAGTAATTATGTTGTACACTGCTTTTTAATCTTTTGTGACCAAGAATTACATTTGAACATTGTTGTTAATTTCCAAGTTTGAAGAACATACACAGAGATTGTTAATTTCCAAGTTTGAAGAACATAAATAGAGATTGTTAATTTCCAAATTTGCTGTATGCACAGTACGTGTTTGTTGTTATATGACCATATTACAAATATTTGCTTTTGTAGGTAACGTAGAGCAGTAACTCTGCCATGTTCAGCTACAAAATGTGAATAGAACTAAACTGGGACAAACTATGTTAGCTTGTGCAACTTAAACAGTAGCAGGAACTTAAACCAGGTTCCTCCCTTGTGAATAAGGTAATTAGTTTACTTTTAAGATCTCTTTATGTGGTTTTAATATAGTCATCTTGGCAAATATTTGCATATGGAGGAACTAGTTGCAAATATGAGAAGGATGAACCACAAATTGGCTTATTTAATAACAAAAAGCTCTTATTTTTACGTTCTAATTCCCAAATTAGAACTACTGTACATCCAAAACCTTTTATGGATGGGTTCTAGCCATAGGTGTCACTACAGGGGGGCAATTGCCCCCCCTGTTTTATGCTTTGCCCCCCCGTGTGCCCCCCCCCCGCTGAATTAAGCAGCAGTGCAGTGGCTCCAGTGCTGGTGCTAGTATACGAGCAGCTCCAGCGGCTGATGTCTGTAGAGATCTGGATGTAGCTGTATTGTCAGCCCCGCCCCCTTGCTGCTGACTTTGAAGTTGCTGAGCCCGCAATGTGGCCTTAGCTGTGAGCCTGCCTGTCATGCAGTGTGTGAAGCTCCTCACAGTAAGTTCTCCCTCTGCTCTTAGAGGACGATCATTTTTTAACACTTGCTCCTGGTCCCAGGTGGAGGTGCAGGGCATGTGAATACATAGTCTGTGAACTTGAACTGTCAGAGCACTTCTCCTGGTGCCACAGGAGTTCTGAGGGGAAGGGGGGAGGGGGAGGTGAAGGGAGAGAGGTTGTGATCCCGGCAGTCGAGAGCAGATTAAATTGCGAATGGCATCGGCGCCCGGCCATTGCGGTATGTGGGATTGTGGGCGGCGTTGGACTAAATGTCGCAAACGCGGGGTGCCGATGCCATCCGCAATTAAATCAGCTCATCGGTGCCCAGCGGTTGCGACATGCAATGAAAATTATTAGTGCCCCCCCAGATTTGACTGTTGTATCTTATGTGCCCCCCCTACATATTGTTCCTAGAGTCGCCACTGGTTCTAGCTTTTGCTGGGTTTTTATAGCTGTCTGTTTCCCCTTTGCTTCTTGTTCTGGAGGCACAACAGGAAAATACTATAGCCGCGAACATGCGGAATCCGCCATAAAATCGCGCTTGTACTATTTTGCAGTAAGTACTATCCTTGTCGCACTCCTTACCGATATGTCCCTTGTAGTGGGGGGTGCTCGAAGTGACTGCGGATGGCGCCGCGCATGTCAGCAAAATTGTAGAAATGTCACCAGCACACCAGTCCTTTTAAGATAGCAAAAGCTTCATTTATTGAAGTTTTTTGTCATATGACCAAACAAGCGCTTTCGGGACCGCACAGCGCTTGTTTGGTCATATGACAAAAAACTTCAATAAACGAAGCTTTTGCTATCTTAAAAGGACTGGTGTGCTGGTGACATTTCTACAATTGTACTATTTTGCAGGACACACGGTTTTGTACCACAACGCCTCCAAATTCTGAACAATGCTCATTAAAGTGCATTGTTTTTTAGGTTTAGAGCTGTTTGTAACTGCAGAATACGCGTGGACAGCCACTCCTGTCTGAATGGAGCCTAAGAACGACTGGTCTTGTTTAATCCACAGTTTTCAATGCTCAGATGTAAATGTGTTTTTTTCTTTGTCCCTCAATCTATATGTACCTCATCTTATCAGGCAGAGTACTACAATAATCAGGACATTTATGCTTACAAAGATAATAGAGATTTTCTACACTTTAACAAAACAAAAAAAGTCTTTACAATATTTTGGCAAGCCCAGTGGGGGGAATTTATCAAAACTGGAGCAGACCAAATCTGGAGCAGTTGTGCATTTGTAACCAATCAGCTTCTCTCTTCTTTGAAAATGAAAGAGAGAAGCTGATTGGTTGCAATGCACAGTTGCTCCAGATTTTGTCTGCTCCAGTTTTGATAAATTCCCCCCAGTGTGTTTAGTTTTCTGCCTATTTCAAATTCTTTTTTTCAATGCCATGTTATTGTTGAGGCAGAGTAAGGTAGAAGTAGCCTGGTAGTAAGAATCATTTATCC
>NW_017307353.1:202592-206889 GCF_000935625.1 Nanorana parkeri
CCACAAAAGCTAAGTAGTGATTTTAATCTCTAGAGTGCTAGAGCCTTTTGTCAGCACCCCCCCTAATAGTATTGTTATTTTATGTGACATATGTGCCTATAGTATATGGTTGAACATAGACAAGCAGGAATAGATGGATGCTAATGGAGAGTGTGGGTCAATGCGGGCCATAAACAGCAACTTGTTGTGAGGGATGACTTTGCCACACTTGTAGGGGGTAGATCAAGGTGATCCTACTCAGGACAGCGTCTGGGACCTAACAGCTTTGCAGGGGCAGTGATCCAAACCTCCCAACTCGCCCTACCAGTTTCAACACACTTACATTGGTTTCCATTTCAGCCCTAGGCTTGGGCAAAAGTTCCAACAACTTACACATCTTCAGGAGGCAACAGTTGCTCACGTGGTTCCAGGTCCAGTCCCTAGGAAGGTCACATTCACACCTGTGGCCCGTGCAACATGGGGGCCCAGACAGTAACTGCACCGGAAGGAACTACCCAACCAGTATTACAGACTGCCTAATGTCACCAGACCACCACACACCCCTGCCCTGAACTGGCTGCTCCATTATTCTCCTAGGTATAAGCCATGCTTACTTTCCAAAATGAAGAGACTCTGTCCATAGTTAACTCGAGTATGCTTGCCTTTACTTAAATGATGCACAACATGAACATTTCAATAGCTTTACTTTTCCTTGATTAGTTCGTCTTGATTTGTAGCCACAGGGGGGAATGTCCTCTCAAGAAAGTGTCCAGCTGCACTGGTTAGTCTGCACGGGGAAGAACAGTGGCATTCCACCAAAAAGGATCACTAGGAAACCGGGAATCTACATTCTGCTATGTGTGGCCCCTGTCTCTCTCACAAGGGCCCGGGGAGCTTTCTCTCTGCCTCTTCTGTTCTATGCTACTCACTCCAAACCTTGCTATTTATACCCTATTAGCCAAGAGAGACATCTAGCAAGGAGAAGATGTATTGGGACTGTCTTCTGCCCACCACCTAGCAAGTGGGCTTTACCAGCTTTCTAGCTGTGTCAACCACTTTTAAACAACTTTTGATAACAAACATAATTGAACAGATCAAGTAACACAACACCAGTTATGTATATATTATTATCTATATGCCAATAACGATAGTATGTTGCATTGATTTGATTATTTTTGCAATCAAAAATTGTTGAATGTGGTTGAATTTGCTAATGTTTTGCCATGTTTATGGCCAGTCTAGGGGCTGGGGAGTAAGAATACAGCGTTTCATCCAATATGGAGTACTTTTCTGAGGACAAAGACTATGGTAGCAACCATTTTCTCCATGGAAGCATAGTTTAATGTTTGACAAATTTCCCACTGTAGGACTTTTTCCAAATTAACTAAGGATGTACATCCCTGTTTAAGATTTATAACTGAGTAAAGATAGTTATGAATGCAACTACATTCTATTTGAGACATTCATTATTAGGAATGGGAACTTCTCTTAAAAGATTCTGTGTGGAGAACTAGTGTTAGCACCTGTATGATAGAGGACTCAGTAAGTGTGTAAACTAGTCTGACATGCTGAAAGCTCATCATGTCCCAGGAGGGTGAGTACATGTTATTGCCCACTGTGATGGCCCTGCGAGTTTGGTATATTGAGTCCCAGAGTCTTATTTACCATATATACAGAAAGGAGAATAATCCACTAATGCTTTGCACTCAATCCCTTGTTGGATACTACTCTTTAAAAATCTAGCAAATCTTTGGTTCACACCACAAAACGGCTATCATCAACACAGCCAAGAAAAATAACATGTATAGGTTGGTTGAATTAAATTACCTAAGCTTTATAAATGTATTGAATGGTGAAATAATAATTTCGTCCTTAGTAAATAACCCCCTTGAGTTTTATTCTTTTTTTGTAACTTTGCTCCCTGCAGCAATTTATGACAAAATAAACAGATGAGCCTGTTATCTATATCATGAAAAGAATAAGTAAAACAAAAGCCATAATTAGGAATGATTATTTAAAGACATTGGGGCAACTCGTGATGCTTCAGTGTAGGTTGTTGTGCCAAGCCACTGCTCTTTATATAAACAGATGAAACATCACAATTAAATGAGTACACAGTGAGCAGGCATCCTACCCCAGAAGGGAAGTGATTCATGAGTTTAAAGGTTTGTAACAATGTCACTTTAGTTTGAACATCTGTGCTTTGCTCATGAAGAGACACTGTGGGACATGGTGAGCCTGTAATAAGAATAAACCTCTAAGAGGAATATTTACTAAATTGACCTGTTTACATGGGGCATGTTGCCATGCAGACAAATTAAAATGTATTTTCTTCTATAGGACCTATTCCTACTACGCGGTTGTGTTTGGAGTGTTGCCTGCATGGTACCATTGAAGTCAATTGAAAAGGACCCTTCAACAAATAGTAGCAGAACACATGTGAAAATGAATGTGTATTGCTGTGTGTGTGGGATTAAAGAATCTTTAGGCAATTCCAGACAACTAATCAAAAACATCAGTATACTACTAATGTTAACAACCCTAATGCAGCTGGATCTAGTTGGTTTCTCACAGTATGTATCAAGGGAACTGTAAGATTTTATTAGGCGATGATAAAATGATGCTGCAAGCTCCTTCTTCTTCTCCAATAAGTTTGGTTGGGGTACGCTTGGAAACCAACCATTGCTAAGGCCAGACTATGCTTTCATGGGAACAGATGAAGCTTAGATCTCAACTGTCCCTCATTTGGAGGGACTGTTCCTCCTTTGGAACCAAATAATAAATAAACCACTAAAAGTGTTTTACTGAACTAAAACATTCATCCAGTTTTTGAGTTGTTGTATTTGTTATTTTGAAAAGCTAGTAGAAAAGAAAAGTAGTGGTATAAAAAAGGGACTTAAGGGTTTAACCAATAATTTTTTGCATATTAATTCTTCCTGTAATGTAAAAAATGGACACATTGTTTTTAACTTATTTCCCCCTCTGACTTACCACACCTACGTAAGGTAAATCCATAGGCAAGGGCATCAGAGAGAAATCACAAGACTTAGAGAACATGCAGTATTGTCCTCATGGTCTCTCTCTGCAGGCTCCGCAAATTGCTAGGGATGCACCGATATATGAGCCGCCGAAACATATCGGCCAAAAATGGCACTTTTGGCTAAATGCCGAAAATGCAATTTTCCTGCCGATACTTTGACAGTTTCTCTCCTCCTGGGGAGGAGAGAAACTGTGACAGCCGGCAATTAAGTTTGTAAAAAAAAAAATACAAATAAAATATTTTTAAAAATTGAAAAAATTCAAATAAAAAACATTTTCGATTTCGGCCTGACAATTTTTTTTATTTCGGTTTCGTTTCGGTTTTGAAATCACCTCTACAAATTGCCATTGCTGGCAACCTTTTAGAGAGGCGAGAGGACTGGCAGCCCCTAGCTTCACTACTTTAAACCACTAATCCAGAATAAACATGCAGCAAATTAAGTCTGAACTCCTTATCTCCATACTTGTTCTGGGTCAGTGACTAAAAAATCCAAATAGAGATTGAGGTTTAGGAAGTTTATGGAAGGATGAGATTTTAGGAAGGATTGCAGAAGCACGTTGATGCTCAGTCCAGTTAACAAACAAGGTGAGGAGTTAACACATGAAGTTATAGGATCTGAAAAAGGGTGCCATTCTCTTGCTAAACAATGTGGGTTAAACTGCATGATTTTAGCTGTTTAATTTAAAGTTACTACTTTCCAAAATTCTATTCACTTCATTCATCATTCATTCATCCAATCATGTGAAACAAAAATCCTTTTTGTGATTTCAATATCTCTTGCACATGATAGGTATTTAATGTGAACACAACTTCACCATAATTACCAAGCGATGGAATGATGGAGTAATGTTCTACTCAAGTGAAAAGTTAAAGTCATAATAAAAAAGAAAACAGCAAGCAGGTCATTTATGTGTAATAGTGGTTGCTTACAAAATCTATTAGCGGTTTCCTTCTGCCATAATTCTGGTATAATTCTAATGCTGCACATAATAGGCGCTTAGCTGAAATAGACTGTATTTACATGGGGCATAACTGACCTATTGCTCTTAACTCCCCAGAAGTTCCCAAAATTAAGGCAATTAATGATATTTGACCAATGACAGACATTTTTAGAAGTTGTAAAATATTTAGAGAACAATGATACATGCAGCGAGCTATGCTTTGCAATGAGTACTGTAAAAAAGATTAAGACACAGAGTGGTAGCATGGAGGACCCTCCAGTGGCAGTAATATGGCAGGTTACTGCGCCGTCCTTGCATTTCCTGCCTTCACATAGAT
>NW_017307353.1:206900-211984 GCF_000935625.1 Nanorana parkeri
TGTTTTTCGCCTCTCATTTCTATGTTTTTATGTTTACTTAGATTAAGGATTTCCCTCTCCTATGTGAAGAATGGTTGCAGGACCAGTGCGGACTTAAGAATTTCCGTCTTACCAGGATATTGGGATGCGCAAGTTCTGACTTTGCTTAATCTATCTGCAGAACAGCAAAGGGGGGAGGGGCAAGCGAGCGCCGCCCCCCCTGCACCATACCTGGCTACATGCCCTCAACATGGGGAGGGTGCTTTGCCAGGGGGGACCCCCTGGAAAAGCACCTTGTCCCCATTGTGATGGGGACAATGGCCTCTTTACCCACAACCCTGGCCCGATGGCTGTGGGGTTCTGCGGGCAGGGGGGCTTATTTGCACCTGGGTTCCTACATTCGTAAAGGGGACACCCAGACGTCCCCCCCTTGTGAATGATGAGTAAGGGGTAGTGGTTACCCCTACTCAATTACCAAAGAGTTAATTAAACTGTGAATTAAAATGTAAATTAACACTTCACCTTTGAAAAAAATCCTTTAATTGAACAAAAAACACAAATTATATTAATGACAACAAGTCCAATGCAATTCGAGCCAGTTGTTATTTTTAATGACACCTCGGCTCCTAGACCCGAATGGTATTCCGGAGCTCCTGAATGCTATTCGTACTCCTGAATGCCATTTGGGTCTGTGAGCTGAGGTGTGTTATAGTAACCCCTACGTGACAGGGGAGACGTACACATTATGAAATCCTGCTGTGTATCCGCTTTTTGCTACATGTTTCAGCAACAGAAACATTTAACATAGGGCTGGTACTGTTTATCATTTTTGTGTGCGATTAATCAAATTTTTTTTAATCGATTCATTTCGATTAATTACAACGCACATACAGATCTAACTACATTGGCCTATACACATACAGCACAGCAATGAAGTAATAAAATGAACTAGGATCACACTAATCCAGCACGTTAATAATCTCACGTGCCCCACTCAATATGGCCGCCGCTTGAATGGGGCAACTCAGAATAATAACGTGCTGAATTAGTGTGATCCTAGTTCATTTTATTACTTCATTGCTGTGCTGTATGTGTATAGGCCAATGCCTTGGCTGGCGCTCGTGCAGAAAGTATCTTGGGCAAACTCACCGGCCCAAGTGGCTCCGTCGGCTAACAAAGGGAAGGGGGGAGGAGTGACGTCACGGACATCGAAGTCACCGGACTCCTCCCCCTTCTCTTCGTTAGCCGACGGAGCCACTTGAGGAAGGGGGGAGGAGTGCGGCGACATCAAAGTCCGTGACGTCACCGGATCTCCGACGGGACTCCCGGAAGCCGGCGGAGAGGTGTGTGTTTTCATTAGTGATCAAAAGAATTTTAATCAATCAAAAAGAGAAATTAATCGTTAATTTCCGCAGCCCTAATTTAGCAAAATCTTTTGTTGTTGAAACATTGTATAAGACTTCTGATTGTTCTGGGAACGATCAGAAGTTTTTAGTGCGATCTAAACCTGACATGCTGCATAATGTTCCTAAGTTTGGAGCAGCCTAATAATAATCGAAAATGAAAAACATTAATTAAATTATCAAACAGTCATAGTAAGATCCATTCACAAAGTCTGCTTGATGTACTTGAAATTGTTTTTACAAAAAATTAAAATATATCTATATACAATAGTTATTAAAAAAATGAACCCTTTACAATGAAAATCTGCAGCTGAGCTTAGCTGAGCTAACCTGAGGGGTTCATTTTTTTTAACCCCATGTCGAGGGTATGTGGCCTGGTATGGTGCAGGGAGAAGGGGGGGGGCTCTCTGGATTTTTAGTGGGGCCCCACATTTTTTAAATGTCTGTCATTGGGGTCCCTCCTAAATTTCCTACCAGACCTAAAGGGCCTGGTATGACTTTTGAGGGATACCCCACTTTTTTCCCCCCAGAATCCAGAACTGAATTGACTTTCGGACCCGAATCCTGAAAAGCGAAATAATGAAAAATCTGAAACGAAACAAATTATTTTGCTGGCTTGTCTAGTCTATGATACATATAATAACTGTAGAGTATAGAGAACGCAGTTTATCACAACCTTCTTCATGCCAATCAAATAGCTCAATCCTGCTATAAATCTTGTGAACTGAGGGCGGTTTCCTGCCCCAGGGTGACAACGCTGCTACTCCATACAGTGATTAGGTGTTATTACAAAAGCCTGAATAAAGAAAACTAAAGAAGCCACCACATCTTAGGACTGGCAAACTGTAATATACGGTATATAACATGTTTGTTCCTGGGTTTAGATACACTTCAAGGGCAAAGCGGGAAAAGCAATATATCCCAGTATACAGAGGTTTATTTGAGGTTCCCATTTGTTGCAGAGCATGCAAAGAACAGTAGAGGTGTATTCAGAGATCCAGATGTTAAAATAGGCTGGTGTTTCCCTAGTTCTGCTCGAGGCCCATATGTTTGTGCCAAACATGAATATTGGAGGCCGCTGGGAAATAAAGAACAACAAAGCTTCCCATTGTCACACTTTGTTCCAGCTTTAATGTTTATTATTTAATGATCCTGCTACACTGTAGTTTTCCTCCCACACACTGTCAGCAAAATGGATTTTCACTGAAATGTGGTCCAGTTTTTATTGTAAGCTTACTTTGTAGGCTTTTGCTTACTATAAATGACACATCATCTGTAATTACTAGTCCCAGCTTTCTTTCTTTCAGACAGTAAATTAAAAGGTACTCTGGAGTGATGAACCACATCATATGTAAGAAGTCTAAAAATAAGTGCAAGAAATGTATTGAGCATTCTGCCAGGATATGCAGACCATAAATATAACTGATTTATTTAGATTAGCAAGTGGTGCTTACACCATTCCGAAGATAAGCTGTCTTCATCAGGATTTCTCTATTTTTATCTTAGTATTAAACATTTCTTTCAAAACTTTTATAACAATTCTTTAACAAAAAACAACCAAAGCAAAGTGTCTATTTTTTCAAAAAGTAAACAGTCTAGGCAGGCAAAGGCAGGGATACAAATAAATGTCAAATCACGATACGTGGGTTTGAGGGTAATAAAAGTGTATTTACTATATATTGTTATCTATAAATATAAATCATATGTGCAGCTTTGTTTGAGAGTCTTTCTTACCAGTGCGTATCTGTTCTTAGTGGACTAAGTTCACCCATGTAACCTGAAAGCTCAACTACAGCTAAATAAATAGTGCCCCCCTTTTATCACTAGCATCTCAGAACCCAATCTTCATACTGGTCTTTGGCCGGTCTTCTTTCTGTCCCACTTGTCAACACTATTATGCCTGCTATGCAATTAGTGCAAGCCACAAGGGCTACATCTTCAGGGCCATGTCCATGTCCGATTGTCCTTATTGAAGCTCTGAAGATTGGAGGACTAAGATGCCAGCTGTTGTGAAACCAAATAGCACAAGGCATCAAGCAAACACAGTTTCAATGCAGGAGGGCTTTGTACATCAAGTCCAAAGCAAAAGAAAAGAACACTAACTAGACTAGGGTTCTACCTAATGGGCTACCCAAAATAAACAGTCTTCTGTCAGCACATAACCTTTTCACCCAGCAGAAAGCTTCCCTAGCGGAGAGAGTGAAAGAGAGAGCTCTGAGCATCAGTCACCTCACATACTATATATAAAGGCCTGTGGACAGCTGAGACTAATAAAGAGATCTAGCTACCAGGTAAGATGTGGATTTAGGAATAAAGGCTTTATGCCACCCAAGGCTCTTCAAATAATTTTTCTTAAAACAGAGAGAAATCCTAGAGCCCTTCACCATGTGTACGTGAAAAACGTTGTTGACGCACACATACACTATAGCAAGAAGACACTATTGCAATGTTTCTGGAGTGGCTTCTTGTGAAATGTGGGGTACTAACCAATGCCAAGGATCTTGACAGAAAGGATGTTGATGTAAACCCCTATGGAACCTAGGGTAATGAAAGTATATTTACTAACCTTTTTTACCCAAAGTTTTTTCTTTTGTTTTTCTACAGCTTTTTTCATGGGCAATCATAAAAAAGCAGGCCAAAAAAAAAAGCAGACTTTGCTTGATGTGCAAGGTCCACTTTAATTTTATTCCAATAGGCAGTTTACAAAGTGTAAACTGCCTATTGGCAGTGAATAATAGTGAATATGGAAGCTGCCATAGCTCTCTTGTTTCTAACAGTTGCAGGTTTGAGTGCTGTTATCCTTATACTGTACTTCTTCCACTACTTAATGAGTTTTGAAAAAATATTTTTAATGCCTCAATATTCTTTTTAACAAAGTGAAGCTGTTACATATTTATGGAATCACAGAAGTATGTCACATTACTCATAAACAGCAACATCTTTAAGTGGGGGCTTTATAACCACTTACGTACTTATCAACCCCATCCCATTCTTTTTTTTTCAGACATTAAACAAATAAGAATAATGGTGTGGACAGGGTTCTTAGGCCTTTGAATAAGTGACAAAATGGTTTCAAGGAAATAATTTTCTGCATATTGGATAGCTTATAGCTTTTTTATTGTTTAAGGAACCCGAAATATTAGTTTTTGTTTTGATTTAGCCTTGATTTCACCAGAGAAATAAGCAACAGCAATAAGGTAAGACCTGGAAAAATGCCCTGTTTACCCAGTAGAAATGTGTTCCTTGCAAATTGTATAATGGTTGTAGCCATTTTAATCAAGATCATAAGACAATGAGGTTATGATGGTCATGGATTGTGTTAACAATATTTAGATATGTTATGTCAAAAATAGTTTGATAGTAGTGCACACCTCCTCTGGATGTACCTGAGAAGGAGCGCATCCACCACTGCACACTTGGTCTCTGCCCTCACCTAAAGCAAAACTTTTTCTTGACAACTCCCCCCTTAGCAGTTTTCACCAGTTCTAATTGTTTTTCAACTAAATTAAAACTCTAGCATAAGATTTGTAAAATGTCCCTTCGCCCTCTCCAGCTGTTGTTTCAGTATGGCTTTCCAGTTTTGCTGCATGCAGTAGGCCAGGAAGAATGTGGGTGGGTGAATTGTGGTTACCTGTTCTTTAGAGGAGCAACCAAAGTCACCACAAGAAAATTATACGTTGAGAAAGTCAAGTTATGTCGCTT
>NW_017307353.1:212013-227295 GCF_000935625.1 Nanorana parkeri
CGGGGTGTTGTGGGGTTTGCTGATGCTTTTTTCAAGATTAAAATAATATGGCATTGCAGAATCACTTATCTAATCTCAGTCTATAGATGCAGATTTAGGCCAGGTGCATCACCACACACAATTGCAGGGCAAAAGAGAACATAGGTGTACAGTCTCATGATGAAACCCAGCACTGCCAAAACTGCACGTGACCCTTTTCTGGTCTGGTCCTTTAAGGGAGGTTGGGCTTCCTCCTGAGAAAACCTGCACCCAATTTGATCTTTTGCCACATGTGCTCCAAGAAGGAGATTCTCATAGTTTAGAGTTAGGACTGCACTATATAGAGGGGCCTTGGCGTGGCTGTGCGGCTTTCACATTTTCTGCAGAGGACGTGTATCTAAACCTCTGTTTTTAACCTTAGTGGTGAGACAAGTTTTTTTTTTGCATGCTGGCTGGTGAGTGTGCTGGGAAAATTTTTGCTATTACTGTTTAAAGCCCTTCCATGTGCACCTTGCTGTAAAGCTGGTAACAAATTGATGAGTGCGTTTGCCATTTGTTTTGCTTTTCTGGGAACACAACACATGGTAGTGCATTGCCTCGCCATGGAGTACCATTCAAAATGATGCATGCATTACCGCAATGCAATAGTGTGATCCCGGCCTTACAGTGAGTTCAACATGAAGTAAAAAAAAAAGTTAGCCAGGGTTTGTCCACACAGGTCACAGTCATGTGCATAGACATATGAGTATTCATATACTAGAAACATATTTTGGAAGTAAGATTAGTAGTTGATTTTTAGTAGATTTTCCTCCAATGAAAATCTCATGTCTATGGTTAGCCCAAATTTAAAGGTCCGTCACACTTTACCATTCTTCTGAGTTGCATAACAAGTGTGTCATGTATCAACGTGCATTGCGTTCAGGAAGCCCATTCATTTTAAATAGCCTGACAAAGCACCAAAACGGACATGCAGCATTTTTTCTGATATAACGGACCACAACGCATGGTAGTCTGTTATTATGTTGTGGTTCACTGCAACACGTGTGTGGGAGCTGCGTAGCCTTAGTGTGTAGGGCTGAGTAGCACATAATGTGCATTGTGGTACAATGCAAAAGTGTGATTCGTTCCTAAATAAAGAAGTATGTTATGTTTATGAAAGAGTCATAGAACTAAGTCAGGGAAGCAAATTAAAAGAAAGATTCACTGTGGGCAAGACTTATGTCTTGTGCATATTAAATCTACTGTATATGGAAGGGTAGGTGAATAGCTAGTTGGGTTCATGTCAACAGTTGTTTTTTCTATGTGTTTGACATGCGTTTGGAACGCACCTCAAATGCAGTTCAACAAAATCCCATAGACTATAACTGAGTAGCACAGATGGCAGTTTACAGGCAATGTTGGACCTGCATTATGGTGCACTGCATTCCTTTCTGTTGCTTCTTTTATTTCTACCAAGTTAGGGGCAGATTCACTTGATTTTGCAATTTGTTAATAAATTACTCATTGAGCATATCTGTATGTGCTGAACAAATTTGCACTTCTAAGGTCTGAGACAATTGTGATGTTGAATTACATTGCTAAATAAGTGCTTGCAGTTGCAGCACAACAGAGAAAATGGGTTTACAGTCGCTTTTTGACCTCACCCAAAACTACAACTGTCACTTTGGTTGTAAAATAGACCCAGAGATTAAAGATAATATTTTGGATACACAACTGCGTTAATAAATGCCTCCCAATAAGAACAAAAGAAGAGTTGGGCTGAGGGTATATACTTTTTCAGAAGAGTTAAACTGGAAAGGATTGATCAATATATTGATTAGATAGGGCACCACATTTGCTGCCTGTTACCTCTCTTCTGAGATTATTAGGAATCAGTGTGAGTCTATTAGGAGTCAGTGTGCCCAACCCAACACTGAAAGCTATGATACCTCTACGAGAAGAAGAAAAGTCACACACAGCTCATTTTTTTTTCCATGTGAAAGACTTTGGGAGGTATGTGGACCCCATAAGCAGCGATTTAATCAAAGAAATGGCTGTGGTTTGTGCTCTATTTTGTTTCTGATGATTAGAGTAGGGCTGTCCAGCATCTCCTAATTACAAGATTATTACACTGCACAATACTGTATTTAACAGTAACAATGTCTTGTTGTGTTAATTACTCTTTAAAAATTCTTCAAGAAAAGACATCTTATATAACACAACTAAATCTATAATAAAATACCCGTTTATATGTATTTATACTGAAATCAGTATCAATTCATTTATGTATGTTTTATAACGCAAATGACATAGAACACACAAATAGTTGTTAAAAGAATGTGGTTTTTTTTAACTAAAATCAGTATAAATTCATATATGTATGTTTTTTTAAAGCAAATTACAAATAATAACTAAAAGACAAAAGTCAGAAGTTTTAAGCACAGAAAAATGCAAAAAAATACAAGATAGTGTATGTAATGTAGTACAAAAGTGCACGATAAATTGCTATAAAGTGCACCACGGAAACCAGTGAACTGTAAATAAACAAAAGTCCTAATAATCAATATGTATTAATTACAAATACCAAATTGTGCACAAATTAAGTTAAAAACTGGATTTTCTTGTACAATATTGGGGAATTAAAGTGAACACCTAAGGCTTCACCTTATTTACTGAGCTAAGTGTCTATATGCCTTGCATTGTAATTAAGCTAATCTTAAATATTGTCCAGAAATTGTATTACCCTATTCAATCTAGTGTT
This sequence comes from Nanorana parkeri, assembly GCF_000935625.1. Classification (NCBI taxonomy): domain Eukaryota; kingdom Metazoa; phylum Chordata; class Amphibia; order Anura; family Dicroglossidae; genus Nanorana; species Nanorana parkeri. The sequence continues at coordinate 214,733 of NW_017307353.1, forward strand.
CACAAATTGTAATACTATTGTAAATGTCAACTTTATGCTTTCACCTCAATAAATGGTAAATATTCATCAACTGATATTCAGTACTGATATACTGGAAACAAACTACTATTATTTGTTCTAATAAATGCATTATTTATTTTTGCTGATATTTATGTCATAGACTGGTAGGGGTTTCTTGAGTAGACTTGATTGATCTCCAAACTGCATTGATCATCATCAAGGGGTGTAAACCTGGCCATACACTATACAGTCTGATTGCCTTTCGATCTACCAACAGCTATGCTATGTAGTGCAAGGGCCTTTCTGATTGGAAGAATTAATTGAATAGATTAGGTAGGTCCTCATATTACAGAGTTTTTTGGTAAAATGTAAAGTTGATTGTATGGTCAGATAGTAATGTGTGACCCAAAGAAAGCACTTCTCTACTGACCACTAGGGCGAGGACATATAGCAACACCCAGCTCTTTCCTTCCCAGCCTTACTGTCTCTTAACCACCTTTCATTCTTTTAATTTTATGAATTACATGTGGGTGTCATCTAGCCTACCTGCCTAGGGACACCCACAACTCCAGTCTGAAATCTACTCATCAAAGCTATGCACAACATCCTGCTAGCCTCTCCCACCAGCCATGATCTGCCTGCATTGCGTTAAGAAACAAAGAGACCCAGTGATGACTTCAGAGGGTCTAAAATTATGGAATAAAAGCAGGAAGATTATATTAAAACATTTTAATAACATGTTGATGAGGATGAGCAAAATAAAAGCAGATTGGCCTAGGGGAGCAGGACTGCCAGAGGGGGGCACATACCCATCCACACTCATTTTTGCTATTGTACACATTCGCTTGTACAATAAAAAAAATGTTCTCTTGGCTTGGTGAATGTGGTGAAAATTCAGTTTGCAAAGAATATCCAATCATGTGGAAAACAAATCTAAAAAAATATATTTTTGACTGCACATGATTTGATGATGAAAGTCAGCAGAGCTTCTCTTTATTTAGCATGCCTAGGGAAATTCCCCCTGCAAAGTAAGCATTCCCTTGCGAAGTGAACAGTCTATTTGCCTTTAGTAAATCAACCCCAGTGTGCCTTGCTGACAATGACATCTGATCTTGTTGGCATGATACTAAGACTAGCCAGTTGACTGGGGTAAGAGAACATAAGGTAAGACCTAAGGGGCAAGAAAGTTTAATCCAAACCTGTATATGAATCACATTTACATAATTTAAACCATGGACACAGGATGAAGGCCTGCACTTTAATAGAAATGGCACCAAAGTGCATGGAAAGTACTGTATCTTTTTTTTTGTAGTATTGTACAGTTGTTTTCAATGTTTCTTCAAGCTTGCTATGGCTATGGGCAGGCTTTAGTATCCTGTCTGGGAATGTTCTGCAGGGATGAATGGTACCACAAATGCATATAAAGGAAACCTGTTGTGAGAGAAATATGGCAGTTGCCAATGCTGACGTCTGTTCTGGAAAATGCTCATTGTCTGGCTGATTCATTGGCATTCTGAGTCCCTAACTTGGATCTAGTCTGTCGATCAAAAGTTTAGACTTCACTTTGCTTTTTACAGGGTGAGTAGCATGCATTATGAGAAGGTCTGCAATTAAATCTTCCATATCTCTCCTCTTGCCAGTTTCCTTTAATTGCATGAACTTTAATAATTGCAGTAAACAGAAAAATCAGGTTGTATCCTCATTCTTGCAAAAAATATTGAAAAACATTCTAAACACGCCTAATATGTATTGTAGCATAAAGCAACAAATAAGCCCACAAACGCATGCAAAAACCCATAATGAATGGATGTTTTTAAGCAAAGGAGCATGAACATGCGTTGAAAATATATAGTTTTTATTTACGGAAACAAAGATAGATCTTACCCATATTGACAAAACTCATGACGGTGTCAGCTTCACTGATTACTGCTCCCAAGGGTGGGCTTTGGGTGCTTAAAGTGGTAAAGAGTGCTCGTGATACTCCTTGTGCCCCATCTTCTTCTTCCTCGCTGCACATAGCATGATAGAGGTCCAGCATGAACATGGGTGCTGAAGATGGGAACTGGCCACCGCTTGCAGGTCTGGGTCTCCCAGGCAACCCCAGAATGGAGAGGATCTCCCTCTGCATCTCACGCTTTTCTCTGCCACTTAGTTTCCTCTGTATAAAACTTGATCGGAGATGATTCTTCACAAAGCTTCCATTGGTGAAGTGCCACAAGAATCCAACAATGCAAATCACAGTCCAAAAATGTTGTAAAGTGTTAGACATATTCCAGACAAATGAAGCTTGACTCTTCAAAAAGTCCCCAGACTAGATAATACTAGCCCATGTAGCAAATAAAAAAGGGTTTATTGCTGATCTGTTTCTCAAATCCCCTCCATTGTATATGTGTTAATTCCACGTAACGTTTATGGTTCGTAGAACAAATTGCTGCTTTTGATTTCCTACAGAATCAAAGTAAAGCAGATGCCAAGCAGATGGAAGCACTTGAAAAGACAGCTGAAAAGTTCAAATGTATATTACATACAGGTCACTGGATACAAGTACTTCTCAATGACAACAAACATCCAGATAAATAATGCTTACCACTGGAAGAAATGTATTCCACAGAGATAGATGTAGCTGCAGATCAGAGTTCAGCTTCCCAAAGTGATAGCTAGTTCTTATAAACCTCCTGCCTGCCTCTTCAGACTGGAGATCTTCCCCCTGCACTGTACTCTAGAGGTCTCCTCTCCAACTCTCTTTCCTTGGCAAATTAGATTATAGGTGTTCACTTGTATCAAGCCACTGTGCACTGAACGACTTCTGTGTTTCATAAAAAACATTTAATTCATCGTGAGAGCAGCCGGATTCACAGTCGCTGTTTGCAATACTGAAAAGCATGTTAGAGAATTAAATAAAATAGGATAAAAAACAGCTTATCATGCTCTGTGGGATTTATGTTATATGGTGTTTCACATTTTGTTCCGGAAAATAATTATCATGTGTATGTTTGTAAATTATTACAAACGTTAGTTTAATCCCATTAATGAACAAGGGTTTCTTTTTTTTTTTGCTTTTGTGCAAAATTATACTATTCCATTGGAAAACTCAAACTCAAAAATATAATATATTGCAGCTGACCAATCCTTAGATGTGGTGGCTGCATTAGTTTTCTTTTTTAGGAGTTTTTCCCTTTATTTGCACCTGTTGATCCGACCAGTAAGTCTGTTATTTATCAACTTCCTTTAAAACAACAAAATGTCCAGCAAAAATGACAGGGAGGGTTGAAACAAACAATTTAACACTGACAGGGGAGCTTACAGTGGTTAGTTTTTATATAGTTATGTAAAAACCTGATCCAAAAGGAAAAAAAAACTTTTGAAGTATCTGCTTAAATAGTGTTAGCTGGAATTCACATTTAATTTGGTAGTCAAGTCTATCTAAATGTACTACTTCATCTAATTCAACACTACCCTCTATACAGGTTGACAACACCGCTGTCCATGGGTGGATCCATTGCTTCTCTATACAGTGGAGCCAAGAGTGTTGCTGGTATCTAAAAGCAGAGGTTTAGATACACGTCTTCTGCAGAAAATGTGAAAGCCGCACAGCCACGTCAAGGCACCTTCATATGGTGCGGTCCTAAACTATGAGAGTCTCCCTCTTGGAGCACATGTGGCAAAAGATTAAATTGGGTGCAGGTTTGTCAGAGGAAGCCCAACATCCCTTAAAGGCACAGGTACGCACAAGGGACCCCGCACATCACAACGGCAGCTGAGACCTCTGTGTATCTAAACCTCTGCTTTTAACCTTAGTGGTTAGACAGGTTTCTTTGCATGCTGGCTGGTGAGTGTGCCTGGAAACTTTTTGCTGTTCCGTGTGCACCTTGCTGTACAGCTGGTAACGAATTGATGAGTGTGTTTGCCATTTGTTTTGCTTGACTGATTTGGTGCAGTGACGCATGGGGGGTCTCAGCTGCCGTTGTTACGTGCGGGGTCCCTTGTGCGTACATGTGCCCAATTTAATCTTTTGCCCCATGTGCTCCAAGATGGAGCCTCTCATAGTTTAGAGTTAGGACCGCACTATATGGAGGTGCCTTGACGTTGCTGTGCGGCTTTCACATTTCACATATAATTTTGCACAAAAGCAAAAAAAAAACAAAAAAGAAACCCTTGTTCATTCATGGGATTAAACTAGCGTTTGTAATAATTTACAAACATACACATAATTATTTTCCGGAACAAAATATGAAACAGCATATAACATTTTAACCTTAGTGGTTAGACAGTTTTTTTTTGCATGCTGCTGGTGAGTGTGCCTGGAAACCTTTTGCTGTTTTACTGTTTGAAGCCCTTCCATGTGCACCTTGCTGTATAGCTGGTAACGAATTGATGAGTGCGTTTGCCATTTGTTTTGCAATTTTATCTTTTGCCACATGTGCTTCAAGATGGAGATTCTCATAGTTTAGAGTTAGGACCACACTATATGGAGGTGTCTTGGCGAGGCGGTGCGGCTTTCACATCTTCTGCAGAAGACATGTATCTAAACCTCTGTTTTTAACCTTAGCGGTGAGACAAGTTTTTTTGCATGCTGGCTGGTGAGTGTGCTGGGAAACTTTTTGCTGTTGTACTGTATAAAGCCCTTCCATGTGCACCTTGCTGTAAAGCTGGTTACGAATTGATGAGTGCGTTTGCCATTTGTTTTGCCCTCTTAAAATCTATGACATTTTAGACTGGTGTGCCTCGAGATTTTGCATACTGTTAAAGGGTGCCATGACTAAAAAAAAGTTGACAAACACTGGATTAGACGCAGGTTGTTTAAACTGTTTCACTGCCTCTGCCGTAAGGGATACGGTGGAACAGAACTGCTTGCAGCTGGCCACATCATATGCCATATGTTGGCTGCCTTTCCCACTCTGATATAAGCTTGTGGATGCTTCAACAACAATGAATTTATAGCAAAATGGTCTTCCTGACTGTGCTGAGTAAAAGTGCAGCTATTGTCAAGGTGGAGAACGAGCTGAAGGCTTCTCTTGCTTCTCTGGTCCGAGATCCCTGGATGTGGTGAAAGGGAGGGTGAGGACACAGAGTGGCACAAGTGGCAGGCTGGATTGGATCAGCATAGAGGCTTTGAGTAAATGGTCCAGATGACTGGAGGCTCCAGAACCAAACGCCAGAGTACTGGGTTACGAGAGCAGGTAACGGAAGCGTAGTTGGGGGTTACAAGCCAAGGTCGGTAAAAGAAGGGTAGAGAGGTACAGGGCAGGAGGCAAAATCTAGTAAGCAGGATGAGGTCACAATGGGTAGGCAGAGATTCAGAGAGAAGTCAGAAGGCAGGCCGGGTGGTTCACAGGTAAGCAGGATAACAAATCAGTAGGGATGTGTCTTTGGGCAAAATGCCAAAAGTACTGGTTTCTCTCCTCCCTCTGACACAGAGCAGCGACCAGCGGGGATGAGAGAAACTATCAGGAGGCCTGCTCTGCCTCCTGTGGCGATTTAGTGCTTAGCGCTCAGCTGATAGCTCAGTGCTTGTAAATAATTGAGGAAATAGTATGTTTATTGTGTCCCCAATTATGAATAAACAGGAAGTGCTCTACATCACTTCCTGTTGATTCATGATTGTGGACTTAGTAACTGATACTATCTCATCAGTTTATGAATGGACAGGAGCACTCAATATAGAGGCTTCTTCTTCATTCATAACAGGGGCTGCAGAAATAGAGATTGAGGACTCAATCTCTTTTTCTATTTCAAAGGGGAAATATCAGGGGTCCATTTAGACCCCTGATATTTCCTCAGAGCTTCCGACAGTAAAGTATAAAAAATAAAATAAAAATAAAATATTAAAAAAATAATTCGAAAAAAGGTTTGAAAAAATAATAATTTCTAGTTTCGGAAATTTCTTTATTTTCAATTTCAGTTTCAATCTGAAAATTCAATTTTGATGCACCTCTACAAATCAGCCTGCAGGTAGTCAGGAACAACCTGAGGATCACTCTGCAATCTGTCCATGGCACATATCTGTTTAAATAGGTTATTTGGTACCGAGAGTTCATGTTAATTCGGGTGCACCTGCCCACTAATGTGTGTGCATGAACACTAATGTGTGTGCGCCTGCTGGCTAATGCACGTCTGCCTAAGATGCTGTACACAGGGCCACGAGCCATAGTATGTGCACATGCTTGAGCGCCTGCACTAGTCTTCTGGTATGTACTGAGCCTTCCTTACAGCTATGATAAGTGGCTGACAAGCCACTGATCATATCTATTCTTTCACAAAGTGAACCCCTGCTGCTACCGCCACCACCTGTCAGTCTGCCCAACACAAATCATCTTGCTTGGTGCTGGCCAACAGCTCCATCCTGCTGTACTCTACTGATCTCCCTGTTGTGCTCTCCCTGCTTGTAGCAGCAGAGACAACAGGCTGTGCAGGGGAAAAGAGGCAGTGCTCAGTGGGGAGGATCATATTGTTCAGGATGGCAGAGTGGAGGATCAGTAAATATAAGAGTCATGGTAACCAATCCATTGCCTCTCTTGAATGAACAGTGGGGATTACCCAGATCATTTTATCACAATGCACACCAATGCAGTGCACACACACACTGCTGATTGGATGTTACCACAAGGCATAAGTGTGAAACCAATGTCCAGAGTTTTCGCAAAAGTTGCTTATTTACAGTTTTGTGTACCTTCGATTTTCACCCATGTGTAGTAGTGCTGTTATGTTGCGCTCCTTCGATTTTCACAGTTACGATAAAAAAAGGCACAATTTGAAATTAACAAATGTTTGTTATTTATTAACTTAATACAATGTTATATTTTATAATTAGTAGGAATATTGTACGTTGTGTTGTGTATGTTGTTGTATACACTAGTACACTAATAATGATTTTAGTGCATATTTTTTTGAAGATATTGCTTTTAAAATACATTTGGCAACTATCACAGGACCTATCAAAACAGCTTTTTTCTGATTCTACATGGATGTACAAGAATTTTGTAAGATTATTTAAAGAGGGAAAATAAGGTAAAAAAACAAATTCTGCTAATTCCGTTAACATTCTTCTACGTGCTGAGGAAAGCTACTTTCTTGTGAATGAAACCTAATCGCTTTATTTCTTCTCAACCTTATTTATGTGTGGTAATCCTTTCACAGGGCTGCATAGAACCTTCCAGGACAGAAACAAGAGAAAGCTTACTGTGCTACATACATGTAAGAATATCCCTGTACTAGGCAGAACTAAGATAAAATCACTTTTGAGGTCTAATATTAAAGTACCTATAAGCCCTGCTTCCATGTGTTTGTTGATGTTGTGCTAATGAGATGGCTCCAACGTACTTTAGGGTTGGATCAGATGGAGTTCAGTAAACCAAAACCTGCATTTCATTATAGGCAGCACAGGGCTGCTTTCTGTAATAAAATGAAAGCATTGTGTAAGATATTAAAAACAAATGTCCAGACAGCTAATGATATTTCTGCTGAATCCCTTTTATGCATGGTAGCTGCAGGGCTGATCAGCATCGGAGTATATGGATCCTTTGAAAAAATATTTGAAGACTACACCCCATGGAAAAGGCCAATATTCTTCAATATCTTTCTAACTGTTGTCACTATAGTTGACATAATGAGCAGTCTCACTTCCTGCCATTGAGACCTAGCCTCTGTCATTCAACCCTGAAATGACAGGTTCCCACTGGCCAAAAAAGGCTCTGCATTTTGACAGTTAAATTTGAAAAGGTGATTTTCTTATTTTCATTTTTTTTAACTGGTTGGGGACTTCAAGAGCTTCCCTAAAAAATGGGACCACCTCTCAAAACACCAGGTGGATGCTGATGGGCTCAGAGCTGTTCTGCATCACTAGTTCTCTAAGAATGTGATGTGGGTAATTGGGGATGGAAAGTTTTGTGAATCTTACCTGCCCTTCCCCAAGTCCTCAATGAAACCATTGAAAGCATAGGAGTTCTGACTAATTAACAATCTTACCACAATGTTCTGTGTTTAACGACTGGGCCAATGACAACAAGGGAAATAAAGAGTAGTCATTTCCTAAAATCCTAGGTTATAATATTGAAAACAGATTCATTCACTCTGGGGTTGGAAGCCTCAGAGTGTATATTTGAGAGTGCTTTATTTCTCCAACTTTATCTCAAATGAAAAGTTATACAATGAAGAAGAGACCTTATGGAGTATGGTGGGAGATTTTTTTTAGCACACAAAAATCAGGCTATTGTTGAGGTTATTGAGAATGTTCACTTGGGTTAGAGTGAACAGGAGCAGGGGGGTAGTATCACTCCTCTCAAAGGCAAATAAGTTACATTTAAACCCCTAGAATACTCCGCTCACCTTCTCGGGGTACCACTGGTGTGGGAAAGCTCAGTGTTCATTAGCACCAGACTGGTTAGTGCTTTGAGTGAGGGTCTCACTTTTTAGGACCACTTGTTTAAGCACTTGACCAATTGTGAAGGACATACTGTTGGGAATAACATAGCAAGAAGTTCACGTTCTCACAGACCCTCTGCTGTAGGAACCAACTTGTAAACTAGGTATACAAGGCTGGTGCCAATGTGGAGAAAGGGCACTATAAAAAAAGTGCAGTACTGCTTCCGTAATGGGGAAGGAGTGGTGCTATTTTGTTTGGATCGGACAATGATCTTTTGCCTGCCTTCCTCCTTAACCCCGTTAGACATTCCCTGGCTGAGTGTTTTCGGAGCACAGAGCAATCCTCCTTAACCCCGTTAGACATTCCCTGGCTTAGTGTTTTCGGAGCACAGAGCACAGATTGCATTTTTTCAGAGATAAGCTCTACCCTTGTGCTTCCTCCTTATTTGTCCATAGGCCAAAGATGGACATTTGCTCAATGCAGAGCAATCTTTCTTATGAAAGACTATGCCCCCCCCTTGCTGCCGTGCTGATTAAAGTGTAAAATAGGACACCTGTAGGCGGAAAAAGTTAGATATTATACTCACTTTTCCTTCGGCTTCTGTTATGCAGGGTGTGACAATATCATTTGCTGATGAGATTCTGTAGAATGCTGAGTACTCTAAGGGATCTATTTATAAACAATTCACAGAGCCACGGACCCTGTGATTGATTGTTCTGTGCGAATGGATGCACATAATGAACAATTTTTATATTTGCTTTACAGGTCGAATGTATTTTTGAATAGCATTTTATGATAAAGCATTAATGGCCAAATAGGAAATACTTATTTCCTATGCTCCTCAGCAACATCTAGTGGCCATAATGAGACATTATAAGATGTCATTTGAAAATACATTTAATCTATAAAGAAAATGTGAAGAAAGTTTGTTTTGTGCATCCATGTGTACAGATCGAACATTCACAGAGATTTCCAGGGCTAATGGCCCTGCTAATTGTTTATAAATAGGCTACCTAGTCTCACAAGAAGACTTTATGGCACAGCACTGGGAGCATCCTCTCAGCAAGATATGGATACTCTACATTTCACAGATCTTGCTGGAAGTAGGATGGCGTCACCCTTAAACGCTGTTTTTTGCAAGAGGGGCCATTTGAAAAGTATGTAAGACATGGACCAACTATGCCATTAGTGTAGGAAGATATGGGTCCACGTTCAAAAACATGCTGGAAGGTTAATTGGCTCCTGTCCAAATTGGCCCTGTGTGTATATGCGATAAGGATTTTAGATTGTAAGCTCCTTGAGGACAGAGACTGATGTGAATGTGTACTATGTAAAGAGATTGTCGGCGCTTTATAAATACCTGTAATAAAGAAATAATAAATACATAAATAGAGAGGGTTACTACCACTTCAGAGGCCCATATGACACAGGTGCTCTGAGTAGCCACCACTAGCCCAGAACTAGCTGTTTTAAAATATCCATGTCCCCAGAGTTATGGGTTTGCACACATTATTCACTACTCTGACAGTCCTGCATATTGTAAGTCTCCTTGCACTGGACTGGATGCTGGCAACCCTGCAGCAACTTCACCTACTTTACTTCAGCTACTTTAACACACATTGCACGGAGGCTTTTTCTTGCAGTTGAATGCTTCACTGCCCATACATTGATTTAAAAAGCATATTTTCCCAACAGTGTAATAACAGGAACAAATAATCGATAGGATGGTTACACAATCCTGTAGCAAGGCAACTTACATAGTCCCATTATAAGGCAGAAAAGGGTTGTTGCGCTGCTCTTTACCTGTGGTAGATTCTAATGAATAATTCTTGAACTAGCAAGTTGAGGCCCAGGGTCTAGCAGGCCTCTCAGGTCTCCCCAAAAGGATCTTCCCTTCAGGGAGACCCTTTTTGGTATTTGTTGGATGTTTATTCCACTCTTATTACATAATATGTAAAGTCCACACAAAGTAGTCACATAGCTCCCAAAACTCACTCTCCAAAAAAGTCAAACAGTCCTTCTGGTATGTAGGGGAAATCCAGCATATACTCCACCCTGACATGGGCACTGAAAAACCATTGCAACCCAATACAGCTTCTACAGTATTCACAGGAACTGTGTCTCCACATTCCTCTGGCTCTGGCGCCTCCAAGGGAATGGCCAATAGAAGTTCAATTTTCTCCACGTCAGGTTCAGGTGAAATCAGCAGTTCTGCCTGGGCAGCCTCAGACTCAAGTTCAGAGGGCAGAGCAGCCCAGTTCTCTGTCTCACCGTTCAGCCTCTCACTTCTTGATGCCATGGTGGTCTTAAGTAATCATAGGTAATATCAGTTCTACCAGAGGACCAGCAGCCTTCTCCCCATACACTCTTAAGTAGCCTCAAGTCCAGGCAAAAGTTTGAACATGAAAATCCCACTATACTGGCAGCTAACCCAATTATACTAACCCAAGCTGTTATACTAACCCAAGCTGTAAGCTCCACTGCAGGGCACAGACAAATTCCACACAGTGACAAACAGTGGATCTTGTGACCCCCTCTCAACACAGAGCCAGAGCCAGTGATGGGCACAATCTCAAGCCTGTATCAAACGTTTTTTGCTCTCCATTCTGCAGACACTTGTTTATTTCTTTACTTCTGCACCACACTTTTTTAATGACTCCTCCAACCCTTAGGTGGTGTGGCCTGACTATGCCATAATTGTTGGAAAGTGACCTTGAGGTCCACACTGAACAGTGCTCCTGGTGAATGGAGTTGTTAAGCTAGTTCTCCAGTCCCAGAGGCTACAGCTTTGCAGGGACAACACCTAAAGGATTCCACTCCTCCCTTCAGTTCTCACATACACTTCTGCTTCCCTTGACAGGTCATAGGCCTCGGCAGAAGTACCATTTCTCTTTACCCTCGGGGCCTCAGCTACATGTGGTTCCAAGTTCAAACAGAGAGAGTTATCACTACACAAGAGGCCCCAGTGACACAGGTGCTCTGAGATACAGGAAGTATGTCGACGCCACCTCCACAGATCAGCCTCCTTCTCTTAAGCCACCACCACTTCAACCAAGAGACGGCTGCTTTAACACATCTGTTTCCCCAGGTATTGGTTGTGCACACACTACTCTGACAGTCCCGCATGTTTAAGACTCCTTGCTCTAGACCAGCTGCCTGCAGATCTGCAGGTATTTCACCTACTTTACATAGACTTTCACACTAAGCCTTGTAACTGCCCATACATTGGCTTAAAAGTCATATGTTCCCAACAATGTAATAACAAGAACAGGTCAATAGGATGGTTACAAACTCCTGTAGCAAGGCAATTTACAAAGTCCCATTATAAAACTAAGGAGGGTGGTTGCAGTGCTCTTTACTTGTGATACACTCTGATGATTAATTCTTGACCTCTTGATTCTAGCCCAAAGCCTCTCAGGTCTCCCCCGAACGGTAGAGCCTCTGAATACACATCTAGCTTACATGTTAAATGCCTGATTTTACTCTGCCTCCCTGTTCTAGAATTTATAGGTCAGTCTTATTAACTCCAGCTAGTGGACAATACTGGCACTGTGCCACAGCAGAAGAAAAAGAATATGCACCCACATGGCAGGAAGACCCTGGTACAAACAGATCTTGCATTGTAGGTGTATGGTATGCTTTAGGTTTTCATTTTTTCATTCAGTGACAGAGTTTTGTGCATGGGTGTGGAAGCTGAAAAATGTCAGGTGTTACTAGTACAGAGATGAAAGCATTTCACACATTTTGAATCCTAGATCCTGATTCTCTACAACCTGCACTGACCCTGACTTGTGACCTCAATGCTAATTCTTTGCAGCCTACACTAACACTGATTTGTGACCTTGACGCTGATTCTCTACAACCTTTACAGACCCTGACTTGTGACCCTGATGCTGACTCCCTGCAACCTGCAGTGAATCAGACTTGTGACCTTGATGCTGATTCACTGCAGCCTACACTGACCCTGACTTGTGACACTGATTCTCTGCAACTTGCACTGGCCCTGATATCCCTGACAAGTGGTTTGGGGTTTCACCCTCCTTGCTTTGACGGTCACATTATTTGGGGTGCATTGCTGTGGGGGGACAGATGGTCTACTACATCCCTTCCATACAACTGCAGGGAGGTGCCTTTTCCAAATGCAGGCCTTTGTGGCACTGCAGGTTGGGATGTGGAACCCGCAGGCTGCCTACATGGGTCC
>NW_017307353.1:227319-252446 GCF_000935625.1 Nanorana parkeri
CATGGCGGCGCTGATAGAAATGTGTAGTGGATGAGAGCATTTAAACAAAAAGTATTACACACTTAGTATGAGACGATTGGACCAGAGCCACCTGTCCCTCTAAGCCTGCAGTTTGAATCCCGTGCCCGGGTCTGTGAAAGGGCTGTACCCGGGCACAGGATTACAAACCCGGACTGTCCGGGTCATTCCCGTACGGGTGGCAACCCTACTCTGAACCCAGCAGTGCTGAGAACCTTCCTTTCAATACGTCCTCTTCGATGGCAGACCGGTGAAGCTCCACGAAGGCTCAAAGGTGCACGGCTTTTTCATCCAATTAATCCAGGGATCACATCAGCCATCCCTTTATCAAGAAAGAAAGTGCAAGTGTTAAAAGCACTTTGGGCAAGAATTATAAACTGAGGGGAGCGTGGCATGTGGGAGGAGAAGGGTGTATCCATACACCCATAAACACACAAGCATTTGCAGCAGACAGGCAGTGGAAACACCTTGCCATGAGATAAGTGTCAGTGTGCATATTTTTTTTAAATCGCCAGCTCTGTGGTGACAGGGTCACCTTATCACCATCCGCGCCAAGCTGGCCATTGACAATTCCACTCAGCAGATGCAGCCAAGCTGGCCATTGCAAAGGGCAAAGTGTATCTCTTCAGTAAAGAACGCATTTTTTCTTCTTATCAAATACTTTTCCTGGGCCAAACTGGTTAAAACAAAAGAAGCAGAGTGGGTTTCTGTAATAAAGAGCCCAACTGAACAGATACATTTTTTTCCTTAGGTGAAACACACCTCTCCTCTGCTGGCAAAACACAAATGTTATCTGGGTGACCTCTGTTTGTCACTCAAGCAAATGCTGCGTTTACATTAGAAATGCTATTTTCTTTGTACAAGGGTGACATCCAGTGGTCATTTCGGATATGGCAGGCAGACCTTTTTCATTCAACCACAGAGGCTTATTGTCAACGCTGCGAACAATGTGTATATTTATTCCCAGCATTAAAAACTGGGATTCACGTAGGCCAACCTGTCCAGCCATACAGTATAAGCCACTGTATTACATTAACTATACAAAAACACACAAAAAATTATTAAAAAACAAAAGTCCAAATCGCAATTTTTTTACATTTTTACCACAGGCTCCAGAAGGAAGCGCAGTTACAACCACTGGACAAAGGCCTGCAGCGGCAGTTGGGGTTTATATTTCAAGTCACATGGTGCATCTTCCCCCAGTCACAGGGAGAGTCAACCCTGCGTGGACAGACACATCCTGAGGCCCCTGCCACAGCGAGGCCACTTTAACTGGCACACCTTAGGGAACTTATGAATTCACTGTCCATGCCCTTTTTCTGTATATATCTCCACTATTGTTAATGGACATTGACAGTGGAAAAATAAATTCATCTCAAAACCTTTTTTTTATTCATTATCTTGTGTCTGTTTTCCCATATGACATCAATTTTTTTTTTTAAACTTTATTTCAAACAAGAAATTTTTCAAGAAAAAGTTTAAAACAAGGAAAAATTTCCTTGTAAGGACGAAAATGCTTTTATTGATATATGCAAAAATAAAGACATGAGTTAATGATAAAAAAAAGATAATTTTATTGTTTCACTGTCTATATCTTCTGTTTTCTGTTCCAGCATGACTGTGCCCCTTTACACAAGGCCAGCTCCATAAAGACATTTTGTATTGGAGACACCTGTGTGGCCTGCGCAGAGCCCTAATCTCAACCTTTATTAACACGTTTGGGATGAACTGGAATGGCAATTGTAAACTACTTCTTCTCATCCAACATCAGTACCTGACCACACAAATGTTCTTTTGGCTGAATGGGCACAAATTCCCACAGGCACACTCTAAAACTCCAAAATCTTACCGGAATAATGGAGGTTGGTATAGACTCAAAGAGGGGAGGGTTCCATATCAATGTCCATAACTTTGAAAAGGGATGTCCAACAATCTCATATAGGTGTGATTGTCATGTGTCTACAAACTGTTGTCCATATAGTGTAAGTAAATACACGCACCACTTTAAATTTTAGCTTCTATGTAAGGTCATGTCTCCTTGTCTCCACATCATAGCTAAGGTCTAAACCAAAATTATTTTAATTAAAGCTGCAGATTGCAAATTACTTTTAAAAATTACATTGACATGTTAAAGATTAAATGACATTTAATTAATTGGGTTTACTTCTATTTTAACTTTTTCCCACTAATCACAAAGACACATTTGTCTGGATTTCCACTGTACATAAATTCCTTTCTATAAAATCAGTCAGCTAGTTGAATACAGTTTCTTCTACCTAAAATGATAAGCTGCCTGATTGCATTAGCAGCATTTCACACAGAGAACTTTATCTTCCTAGAAGCCGGAGCAGATGCATGCTGGGTAACCAAGAGTGATTTGGCGGAGCATCAAATGCTCTGTTCGGAAGGTATGCTCTGTCTGTGAGAATCCTGCCCTCCTACATAGCGAGAGGTTTCCAGTAATGAAATAAGTGGCAGACCTGCAAGCTTGTTAAGACAGCTGCTCAAAGCAAGATGGCATGGAGGGGGCAAATAGAAAACTAGAGCTTCTTCTTTACCCAGGGAGTGAGTGCCTTGGCATATGGGAAGATGGCACAGGAATATATACATATATATATATATACACATACATATATATATATAGTGTAATGTAAATGGGTAATATATATATACACTGTATACTACATCTATGTCTAAAAACTTTGAATTAATGAACCTTAGGCTTCTAGAGTAAGACTAGGTTACTTGAAGTCCTCCACCTCTTGTGGGATGATATTTCCCAGCATCTTTTCTCATGGTATATGTTCACATTCAATTGTGAAGTTATGCAATCAGGACACCTCTATTATTATCAGAAGTTATAGGAAGGAGAGAGTTAGACAAATATCATAGTCCAGATATGTTTTATCTTTCACAGTATCCATCCATATTAAATCTCCAATGTGTTTCAGAGGTTTTGAGAGGCAATCTTTTTTTAGGGCTTCAAAATGTTGGACAGAAAAAGGTTCAGCCAACAGAAGGGAAGCAGTTGAAGTGTACAAATGTAAAGTGGCTGTGTCAGTTGTCCAAAAAAAATCTTAATGGAAGTTCTATCAGAATGAAGAGGTATTATGATCACTTCTCTGGTGTCCCGTGTCTCCTACTTCCCCTCATTTCAGCCAACCCTACAGCGCCGACCGACTCTTCAGTATTTGACACTACCGTAAACGACATGTTTCTAGGGCAGTGGTTCTCAACCTTTCTAGGGCCGGGACCCCTTGGTAACATTTGCCAAGTTGTGGTGACCCCCAACGGTAAAATTTAGGGATGACGCCGCTGCTGCAGCGACATCTGGCGGCGTGGCGGGAGAGGGCTGAGGAGGACTCTCACCTAGCACAGCAGAAATCACACAGCGACCCACAGCTTGAGAACCACTGCTGTAACAGCTAAAATGACAAACCATATAACACAAGCCGAAGGTGTCAGCTTTTATTATTAATAATAATGATAATAATAAAAGGTTTCTGTTTTCTTTTGGAAAAAAAATTACTATTATTTTTATTATTATTTTTGAAAAAAATTACTATTTTTATTATTATCTACATATAAATTCTACATATAAAAATGGGTTGTAATTATTATTAATAATAATAATAATAATAAAAGGTTTGAGTTTTCTTTTGAAAAAAAAAATAATAGTAAAAATAGTAATTTTATTTCAAAAGAAAATTCAAACTTTTTTAAATAAACCTTTTTTTTATTTTTATTATTAATTACAACCCACTTGTATATGTAGATTGTAAGCTCTGCTGTAGAGCACATATTTACTATTAAACAGTCGCAGCCTTAATGTGCCATTGGAATGCATAGCTAGATTCCTATTGGCTATTTCACTTTGCAATAGCCAATAGCAAACTAGCTATTGCACCCGCCCTCTGCTGTTGTCAATCACTAGATGGGGACCTGATGGAGAACTGCAGGTCCCCCTCTGCTGATTGACAGCAGCAGTGGGCGTGTGCAATAGCTAGTTTGCTATTGGCTATTGCAAAGTGAAATAGCCCATAGGAATGCATTCCATTCTATGCATTCCAGTGGTGATTTTGTTTTGTTTTTATGACTTACGGCGGCTCCCGATGTCAGAATTAAAAAAAAAAAAAAACGATTGCAGGGAAAGGTTTACTCTGCTCGATCGAGCAGATTAAACCTTTTCAGGAGAAAGTGTTTCTTACTCTGTAATTATTCTTCCTGAAAAAATACACGATACGTGATTTCTTAATGATTACAAAGCTGCATTATTTTCTGTCTTTCAACTCTTCCTGGAGTTCAGCTTTAACACTGAAGGTTAATCTGCTTATATTTTGCTCTCCCTTCCCCCTCATCAACATTCTGATGCAATTTTTCAATAAAACCTTTCGTTACTTCCCTTATTTCAGACCTAGTGATGTCATCATCACTTGCTTACATCAGGGTAAGCAAGTTCAGTACAACTGTGCAAGACTGAAGGGAAGGTTGAAGTCCAACTCAGCAAGTTCCACCAATCACAGCTATAGGGTGTCAGTAGTGAATAAATTATGCACATGGAATTCAGCTAAAACATTTGGTGTGAACAAGCCCTTAGCCTATTCTTACTTGCCTAAAATGACACCAGGAGTGAATGCTCTTGTTATTAGATATGCTGAATGCCATTGATTCGGTCTCCTGGCCTATATGTACTTTAACCAAAACAAATGGGGATTTGGGAAAAACTCTCTGGTGTTGGTAAAGGCTCTTTACACTATTCCGAGGGCCACACTTTTAATATATAATTGCTTTGAGTCAAATTCTTTTGTCATTAATAAATGAACAAGGCAGGAAGGTCGCTTATCTCCTATATTGTTTATTCTCTCAATAGAACCCTCGGCCATATCCCTATGGCAGAACCCTGATGTGAAGGGTCTTGAACATGGTGGCGTCCAAAACAAAACCCTTTTATTTGCTAATGATATGCTAATCTGTGCAACCCAACCTCGTGTTACATTGCCTAATCTGCTCGCCAACCTTTCTTCATTTGTGAATTTTTCAGGATTAAATATCAACCCCTCTAAATATAAGGCAAACAATATATCCTTTCAGCATACCACCCTACAGGGCCTTCAACAAAATTCTAGCAATGGAAGTTATACCAAATTTCGTGGTTTGGTTGAATCAATGTAGTCAAAATGACTTTTTTACCAAAACTACTCTACTGCTTTTGATTTTTCTAATCACGTATCATAATTGACAAAAAAAGGAAATCCTTCAATATATATGGAGGAATACAAGACCCAGAATCAATAAGAGCATATAGTATAAACCCAAAAGATCAAGTGGACTGGGAGTATCCAATATCATTAAGTACTACATGTGATGGACCGCCTGGTACCCCGACTGGGTACCTCCGTCAGAAATCAGCTTCCTCCTCGCCGGAACCTGAATTCCAGTGTCCTCAGCCCAAACCTGCCTAATTATTGGACAGAACCAATATCTTAGGACAGAACGCTAACCTCCTCAATCATCAGACAACACCAATGTTGAAGAGGAAACCAAGGACTGATTTTATTGAAAACCGGCTCAGTATATATACATTTCTGGAAGTCTAAAAACATAACGTAATCAAACATGAACAGCATGCAAACAGACATCCCCTCCCTGATGCCTTAATGAATGAATAGGGAGAGAGGAGACACATGTGATGGGATTAACTCCTGAGTGTATCATAGGGTGATCTACTCATCTACACCCAGAGTCAGCTACTCCTAGAATCAGCTATCTTAATCCCATCATCAACACAATACAACAAAGGGGCCAATAAACTGTAACAAGTTCAATGTCCAGAATTATCCCCCTTCAGTGCTGCTGGATTCACAGCCTGTACCTATAATAAACACAAGATCACTTAAATGTAATGCAAGGGAAAATATGCAGTACATCCCCCCACACATAAACCTAGGAGAATGATTCATTGTAACCCCAAGAGGTCCGAGGGGGGTCTCCATAGTCCTAGGTCCATAGTCGGTAGGAAGGAGGCTAGCCCTCACACCTCCCCTTCTCCTTTCTCCCCTACCCTTTTATCTTTCCCTTTTTCTCCATTTTCTTTCTCCCCCATTGACCTTTTTTAGAACATATTACCCTCTGTCTCTGCTACAGAAACCCTTCTCTCCTCTCAATCTAACTATTCTAGGAACTCCTACACCTAGTTATATCCCTTCACCCTTCCTTTCTTTAACTGATTATACTGCTCTCAATGACGGTCGTATTTCCTTCTAACATACTTCCTATCTATAATATTGTGATAACAGAAACTGTATGCTTAATTCCCCATCTTTACTTCGATTTTTTCATAGGACAGCACAGTTTTACACTGCGAGACTGAGAACACCTGGGTCCCTCAATGGCATTCCTCATGCTGTGGTTCCTGTGATGGCCACATGCCCCTGTTTTGCCACTATCTTTAATCATTGCACTGCTTATTGTATACATGTATTACGTACATATGCTGTGTATCTACCTCCGTTATCACTGTACTTGATATATTATGTGACCTTAATTTTGTAATGCAACTAACTTGAATTAATAAAAGTCTTGTGAAAATGATAAATCAGCACCATATGTATATAGCATCAAACAATACTCTTTCTTTCATCAGCAAACTAGGAACTTTTTATGTGCGCAAGCTACATGTGTTATTTCATTGTAGAAATTACTATGTTTACATATCCATCAACAGATAAATGTTTACACTGAAATCGCCTTTGTGTTTGCTTATTACAGAGCTTGAGCCATGTCTCATGCTTCAAAATTGTTATGAAATGACCTATTATATTTGTTTCTCTTTATTTATTTCATTTTTTCATTCATTTGCGATGTTCCACGAGCTTGGCCTGTTAACTTCGGCCTTGGGACAAGAAATATGATCTTTTTGCTGGTTGCTCATATACACTTCATTTTATTTAAGTGTTGAAAATACTTTTTTTCTTTTTAAAGAGACTTCAACTGTGGTTTAAAGAGAATGACTTGCAGAGTGTTACATTTGGATTAGATCACAATTCATGGTGCATACATTGTCAGATTTGTACAATAACGATACATATGGGAGAGGTCACAACTGTGATTGGTGACCATAAAAGTATAGGGTTGTTGATGTTTACACAATATGCACTTTAAGGTTTTAATTATTATGTATGGTTTTTAGGTAGATTCCAACAAATAGTGCAGTGACATTTTCGGTTTTTATACTTGGGAAGTGAACACACAGGTTTTACTTTTTTTTTTTACTGCAGCTGATACAACACAGATTCCAGGGGGATACCAGAAGCACGGATTTTTTATAGAATAATAATATCAGCAGCTTGTCATCCTTTGCATAACAGCACTTAGACCGGGAGAGGGAGGGGCAGCATTAACAGGCTCTGCTGTGACACAGAAGATGTGCTGACACATAAGACAAGAAGAAAGAGCAGATTGGGCACAGCTGATCACTCACTAGTTTGCTGCTGCTCCTTCACTGTCCAATAAGCAGACAGGGAGGTGACAACAATGTATTCCATAGCTATAACAGAGAAAGTGGTGTCACCTCTCTTGTCTTGGCTGTGTCTGTATGTCAGAGATGCATGAATCACAAAAGTGTCTAGAAGGAATTACAAATCCTTTTTTAGGTACGACAGTTTACTTATAGGTATTTCAGCTGTATAGTTAGATGTTTGCTTGGAGTTTAGCTTCAAGTACTTTAAGGCACACATTCAATACATATAAATTATAACACTGGGATAAAATAAACATTTTATTATAAATCTTTAAAAGTTCTAGGCATACCAAATATGCAAACTATGCAAGAACAAAAGAATACAATGTAAATGTAGGTGGATTTTTTATCATTTTTGGGCTGTTCACTAAAAAAGTCATATTTCTATTTGGGTTAGATGCCTGTGGGCTAACCCATGACCCACCAGATGCTTCTGAAGACCTCAGCACTAAAACCACAAGCTCGCCCACCTGCCATGGCTGTTAGGCATGGGTGTGCCTTTCCTGAGGTATCCCACAGTGGTTTCCCAGTTGGTGATTAAGCCCTCCAAAATCCTTTCATAACCAATGGTAAACCTGGCTGGACTTTCCCTTCATTGGTTTTTTATATCCAAAATTCAATATTTGTATAACCTTTATTGAAATGTGGTCTTTAAGTGTGCTGGAGCATTTATCTTCATGACAATGTCATCTGAAGTCACTATACGGATGCAGCTGGATCTGCTCGGAGGGTTATACAAAGAACACGTCAGCAAAGTAGATGAACAATGATGAAGCTGTTCATGTTAATTCAGAACACTGTGTACTGTATATACGGCATTCTCTCTGTAGAGTTCAGGATACCATTCTCAGGCAACACTAACAGAAAGAATAGGGATAGAAGATCCATCTACAGATTTATACATATGTGAAGCAGACAAACCTCCTAAGCTTCAGTTATGCACAGAAGCAAACAGCACCAACTTCACATGTTGTACTGTAAGCAGAATCTAACCAAACTTGAAAGGTTTTTACCATTCATACCTAAGGGCTTTACATGCCTTGATATGGGTGGGAAGAGGGAGCAGAAAAAAAGTCTCTGTTTTGGGCATTAAAGCTCCTAGTTCCTAGCTTGCTAACAGCAAGATCTAGTGTGTCACTAGGGTAACTCACTTATATCCATAAAAATAGAAATTGAGCAGGGTATTATCTGAAAATGGAATTCTGCATAAAGTCACCATTAGCAAGTCCGCACTGCCCAACCAAAGAATGTCTAGTTTAAAGTGACACTAAACTGAGGAGTTAAAATGCATTCAAGTACTTTACCTATTAACAAAAATGTATCTTATTTGTGTATCACTCAGATGTAGATCATCAAATCATCTCTGAATTCATGCTGACACTGTCCTTCCGTCTGGCTACTTTTGTTTCCCATGGTCTGTGTATGTTGTAAAGTAGCCACCGTTCCAAGCTAACAGAGACTTTTTCTCTGGCCCCTCTTTTTAAGATTTAACTCCTGAGTTTATTGTCACTTTAATTCTCAAAGCAAATTGTTTTTGTGTTCAGTCATGGTAGGTATAAAAAAAAAAATCTAGTTTAATGAAATTGCACTTATTTTCCTACTTTAAATTGCAAATTTAGAACCAAGGATTACTGTGGATAATTGTTCATTGAAAAGAGTATTCCAAACTTGTATAATGAATCATGTTCTGAATTTAGAGAATGTGCTAAGTATAACATAGGACTCTTATAATGACTTCTGCTAATTGACTGCAGTCATTCTTTGGCAGAGAATTTTCAGACCAGGTCCTTCAACAAAAGTCGACAGAAAAGTTGACTTTTGTCAAATGAAGGGATGTAGATGGGGCCACACCTAGCCTGAATTTCAGCCAAGTCAGCAAGAATTGGCAGACATTCGAGCAGTGTATGGCCAGCTTACGTGACAGATAAGCATGAACACAATAGTGGCAAGTAAAGCTTATTATTGTTGTTATAGGAGTGGAAAATGTGATAATGTTGCGCCAAGGGACCATCACTTGTAAACAAATCTGTCACATGTGAGATCAGATCAGTGTAGAGCAGGCTGAGACACTGCAGATATTACTTTTTCGATTTCCTTTTATTCTTAATTACCATGCAATGAACAGTGAACATTTTGGAATTAATCCCCAACAAGTCTCTAGAAAACAACCATTGTTCTGTGCCTAAATGCTGCCAATTGCATTTTCTATTGCATTGTAACACTAATCTTCACATTGGCAGACTTGGCACCAATAGGTTAAATTGATTAATGAATAAATGTATGTCCAAACATTTTTCACTAGATAACAGGTTCTCTTTATGAGCGACTGAAAGGGCCAATCCACCCAAAAAGTGATATTTTAATTATAGGTTAAAGGGTTTCTAAAGCAAGCAGTAGATATATGCAAAAAGTTTTGTTTTTTAAACAAATTTTTTTTTAACTGCGGTTTAAACTTACTTGTGTGTTCCCTGTGCGCTCCCGTCCGAAAATGGGAAACTGCATGGGCGGCCGCAAAGCATCTTGGGGCGGGCACATGCGCAGTTCACATTTTTGGCCGGGACGCGAGGAAAGACACAAGGTAAGTCTATGGGCGCGTGCACCCGCATGCAGACACTGTGGGAGAGTACGTGCCAGCAAGCTCAGAGGAGTCAGAGCTGGATCAGAGATTCGCTGCAGCGCTGGACAGAAGGCTGAAAACTACAGGAAAGAAGAAGATGATCGGATTAAAAGACATTATTTAAGGTAAGTGCTTTAATTAACGTTGGGGTGAGGCAACATTTTTTTGCCTTTAATGTCACTTTAAGCCTGCTGGGCTCAGCAAGGCCCTAGCTTCGTATATGGCTTGGATACTACATCTCCTAACCAAGTTTCCTCCACCTGTTTCTGCCTATGGGTGAAAACTTGAGTGTTCCTTCTTTTGTGTGTTCCCACCACTTCCATTGCATTCTCATTAATATAGAATAAATGAAAAACTCTACAAGGGGAATAGGAACCTTCATAATGGTTACAGTATGTGTTTAAACCTAGGAGCTCAACACCAAGCCTTTACCAATGGAGTCCCAGAGAGATCTAAGAAACTGTCAGTTGGTTTAACTTTGTAGCATCTACCAAAAACTTAACTTTAGGTTTTAGTTAGACTGCCCCTTTAATACTTTCAAAAGTTATCGTTTTGCTCTTTCAGGGTATCACTGGAGCATGGCTGAAGTAAGTGGGGGAGGGTTGTTGTTGGGAAGTAAGTATTGAGGTGTGACCTGTCAAGACAACGGGTCCATTTGCCCTAGATGGGCAAATTGACAGAGATTCTCTTTAAATCTTATTTATGCGTTTTGAGCTGCATTTACACATGAAAACAGTACAGAGGTCTAGGATGTGCACATATCTCAGTGCTTATAATAATTTTTTTAACGTATGTTGTCATATATTCAAACATTTCCCAAAGCTTGAGCTGAAATTTGATTGCTTGGTTGGCATCTACAAGGTACAAAATTATTGTTTAAACTTTTAAACCTGAGAGTGTAAATAATTGGGTTCCCCAATGAATTCAGCGTAATCATCATAGCACTAATGTTCCGGAATACAAAAGTACTGGTATTTAACTCTTCTGGGCAAACCGTGTAGATAACGTCCCAAAGAACCCCACCAAAGAATGGAGCGTAGGAGATAAGAGCAAGGATCCATATGAAAATGCATGTTTTAGCTACTTGAAGTTCAGCTGTCCTGTAAATGCCATTGTGCTGCCCATGTGACAGCATAGAAAGCTTCTGCTTCCTTAATAATACAATTATTCCAATATAGGTAATCAAAGGAAAGACAAAAGCAACAAGACAGTTAGGTATAGCGATAAAAGCCAAATAGTCAATACAAAATGGTCCATAAAGAGTAGAGACATTTTCTTTCCTTTTCAAACAGTCCCATCCCAGAAGAGGCAGGGAGCCAAGAATAATGGCTACTGTCCAAATAATGAACACAGCTGACAGGGTCTGGTTCTTGGTAACCTTACATTTCAGTCTGTTGCTACCACATACTGTCAAATAGCGCTCTATGCCGATACTCACTAAGTTGTATACTGTAGATAATATAGATATAGTATAAGATACATAAGCAATCAGGATATTCCATGATCCAAATATTGTGATGTCTGGTTCTGTAATAAACTGCAAAGAGATCCAAAATCCAGATAAGCTCACCAAAAGATCTGATACAGCCAAGTTACAAAAAAGAATAAAAATGCAATTAGTAAGACCTTTGGAAAATGTTATTGTGACAATCACGGAACAGTTAAATGCAGCAGACACCAAATTTGTGATCATTTGAGGAATTCCTAGTGCGAGTACGATGTTGGGGCTCCATATGTTCGAGCTGTTTGTATCTTCTCTGCTGCAGTTCTTTAAATTGTCCATGATTTTGCTGCAATGTATATACGTTTTAGTCCATATAGACTATATCCAATCTCTTGTCAAAATGACTCATTTCAATGTAATTTTAGTATTTTAAACATCTTCACTGATTATAATTAAACATTAACCTCAAGTATTTTAAATAATATATGCCAAATAGCACAGTGACTTACAGTTGCTAAGGTGCGTGTGGGCTAGAAGATCATTTCTACTTGTAATTTTCCATCAAAGGTCTTATCTGAGATATGAGACTGCCTGGTACACAAAAGCAGGAAATTGCTGTTTCCAAATCAGAAAACTTGATAAATAGTAGGATTAATTAAAATTGTGTCCAGGTAGGAAATATGGATTATACTAAAATCCATTACAGATGGAAGCATGCCAAGATTATAAAAAAAAAATCATGAAGAATGGAAGGGTTTTACAGCCTCAAAATAAATAATTAACTGGTAAAGTATATTCTACTGTAAAATATACTGTTTTTTCAAATGCATTTCATTTTATGTATGTATAATGTATATAATTCTAAAAATATAATTATTAAAGTATGTATTAATAATAATAAACAAAATAAGCATAACATACAGACAAGATAGTGTTCCTGGTAGGGATTAAAATCAGGACCCCAAGAACAAGAAACAATAATATGATCCATTAAATGAAACCAAGGAAACATGGCAGATGCCATTTCTGACCTCCACTTTCCAAAATGCCAGTTGCCTGCCTTTTATGTTGATCCAATCCAATGCCTTCAATACTTTCTGGAACAAAAATGCAGATTAGAAGTGATGATTTGACTCTGACTTTCTTAATCTACATACTTGATCCAAGTTGGTGTTTCAGAAAGCACTGAAGTCAGAGTTAGCCAGACAACTAGTAGCAATTACAGAAAGAGATCAGCAATGACAGCATCCTTATTTTCAGTATAGTTTTTCTAATACAATAAAATGATATTGAAGATAATTTAAAAAAAATAGCATAATAGCAAATAATATAAACAACATGAGGTGCTGTTGTTCCAATGAAATTTCGATGTATGCAATGACGTACCTCCTTAGACCCAGTCTGTGCAAACAGTATGGCTACTTGCTGACATTGCAGAATCCACAGGTAACTTAACTCTTCAATAAGACACAGGTTGAATCCAATGTTTAACTTTAGATAAGTGCAATAGCAATACAGAGGATGTTTTTCCATTCTTTCGTAGTGTAAGATGACAATAGCCTTCCTAAGCTCTGTCTCTGCTTGGAAGTGAACTAACAACTGAACAGCAGAGAAAGAGGCAGGGAGTGTCTAGATAAAAACTATACTGACTAGCACCAAAATAGGGGGGAACATACCAACAAAAGACAGGCTGCTGGGGCAGCTCAATTAAAGCCTAATAAGCCTAATAAGTATAAAAAAGGGCCAACAATCAGGACAAAATTAGTTACTACCTACAAGAGCTTGATTCTGCACAGGAGGATGATGAAACCCTTCCCAAATAGGGAACAATGAGAAGTGGCAGTCGAATACAGTCTCCCAGATGAACCTGTGGCCTTCACGGCGATGGCAAAGGGCATGACATTGAAGGCCTTATCACAGTACTCGTTGTTGAGGTACCTCACTTTACTACCCAGCACACAAGATGCACTCCAGATTGGAGCACCTTTTTATATCACCCCCACTTTATACAGAGAAACCATAAAGCAGAAATAGCCTCTGACCATGCTGCCCTTACACTAGAGATCTCTGTCTGTAGTATTTCACCTTATCATTGGCATCTCCTGAACCCCCCAACCAAAGCCCAGCTTTTAAATGTGAAACAAAAATATTTGCATTTAAAGAATGGTTTATTAGATAGAATATCCATCCTATGAGAATCCTATAAGGCATTTTTTTAGAGGCCGATGTATATCCGACTAAGTGTAAGTGTGAAGAATGAGGACAAGTTTGACAGGGACTAATTGAGAACTACTAAACGACAGCTAACACAGTTACCCACCACAGCAAGACTGCACAAACTAATAGGATACAGAAACCAGCTTGAAACATTAAATCTCAAGAAAGTGGAAAAACATTATTATGGTCTCAACTAAAATACTTTAAATATTGCAATAAATCACACAATAGCTTAGCAAACAAACTACGTATATCATGGCAAACTTTTCCCCTGACCTCACCTTAAAACCAGACAGGTCTCCAACATATGACCCACAAGATATTATTATTATTATACAGGATTTATATAGCGCCAATAGTTTGCACAGCGCTTTACAATATAAGGAAGACATTACAAACACTATACAATTCAAGACAAGATGGTAAGGAGGGCCCTGCCCGTGAGGGCTTACAATCTAAAAGGGAGGGGCAAGTGATACATGAGGAGGTAGCTGTGCGGGGATGATTGTTTGAGGTAGTGATTGTTCAGTGGTTAGGTTGAGGTGGGATAGGCTTCGCTAAAGAGATAAGTCTTAAGGGATCGCCCAAAGGCAGTCAGTGTGGGAGATAGACGGACAGGTTGGGGTAGAGAGTTCCATAGGATGGGAGAGACTCTAGTGAAGTCCTGGAGGCAAGCATGGGAGGAGTTAATGAGGGAGCTGGAAAGCAGGAGGTCTTGTGAAGAGTGGAGGGGATGGTTAGGGTGATACTTTGAGACAAAGTTTGAAATATAGCCGGGGCCAGAGTTGTGGATGGCTTTGTAAGCGGTTGTTAATATTTTGAATGTTATCCTTTGGGCTATAGGAAGCCAGTGCAGGGATTGACAGAGGGGGGTTGCAGAGACTGAGCGGTTGGTTAGGTGAATTAGTCTAGCAGCTGCATTCATGATAGACTGAAGGGGGGATATCCTGTGTAGTGGAAGGCCAATGAGGAGGGAGTTGCAATAGTCCAGACGAGAGATAACAAGGGAGTGGATGAGTAATTTTGCGGTTTCCTTGGCGAGGAAGGGGCGTATTTTGGAGATGTTATGAAGGTGGAGGCGGCAGGATTTGGATAGTGATTGGATGTGGGGAAGAAAGGTGAGGTCTTAGTCAAGGATGACATCTAGGACCTTGGCATGGGGGGAGGGCTGGATAGTTGTGTTAACAATCTCAAGGGAAAAGTTGGGGGTAGGTGCACGGGCAGGAGGAAATATCAAGAGCTCAGTTTTTGAAAGGTTGAGTTTTAAGAAGTGTTGCAACAGTTTTAGTTTTGGGCACATACTACTAAAAGCTTTACAATTATCTTAACCATTCTAAACACCCAACACTCAGTGATAACATTAACAATCACTTCCTTGTCAACTGTCAGCTTAATAAACTATGCCTGGAAGAATTAGCTGAACTCGATCAAGAAGAAACAGCAAAGGAACTGGCAGAGGTCATAGAAATCCCTACCTAAAACAAGTCACCTGGTCCACATAGCTTGGAAGTTTTATGCTGTATCTCTAGCTACCGATATACTATTCTGTATACATGTCAGTGTGATATCAGTTTATATAGGGAATCAGTAAGATGTGATATCAATTTATAAAGGGAATTGATATCACCAGATATTTTATAATTCACTGATCTGATGTTCACAGAGGAGCAGATGTCACCATTGGAATTTGAATAGGCAGCTCAGGCCTAATTCACACCCAGCCGCTAGATGGCCCCTGTGAGGTGCGTGGTCAGATAAGACTGGACATCTGTGAACCCTTCGACTACAAACCACAGCAGGGGACAAGATATCTCTATACACTGGTTCCCCGCCCACTCTCTGGGAAATTGCTGTCATTTTCATAGATCAGAAAATTTATGTTTCCTCTCTAATAAAATCCGACTTATCAGTCACAGGGAGATAAAACTGATTCCTTCTGATAGTACAGTACATGTTATAAGCTGTGACGATAATGGGGTGTGAGTCTGAATATTAAAAATAGCATTCTCTTGTCCCCCAGTTCAGAGCAAATGCAGGCCTTCATTTAGTCATTTGCCAGGCCTTCCACATTCCACGGAACAGAGACTACTTATCTGGCCTGTGATCTTTATTGCCCCCAGCACAAGTGAGTCCCAAATATCTCTCTAAGCCTTTTATAGCTGTCCCTAATTAAAGGCATGTCACTAGGCACTCATCTATTACCAGTGGACAAGATAATATAAACAAGCAGGTCTGGTAGAGGTGACCCCACATTCACCCACAAGTCATAAACCTGAGTTACAATATCAGCTCCATTTCTTAATTGGGAATTGGGCAGTGATAGTGTAAAATAAAGGTTCATCCTCCTGCTTTCCATCCCCAGCCCTGCCCTGGGGGCCGGCTCCATGACACCCCCCTAAAGGGCTAATAAAATATGCTGTCAAAGCAACTAGAGAAGGCTTTTTGTTTTGAAACATCAAGAAAGGAACTCAAGTAACATCACAGAAGAGTTCCCCTTTAATCTCGGGACATCATCTGCTGAAAGCTTGCTTGCAGAAGAGCCCTGCAGACTTCTCTTTTGCTTATACAACTCTGAACTCTGTCAGAACTCCTAAGCCCAGGACTGTTTAAGTATTCCCCTTTTATTCCCTTTTATTTTACTGTTGTATATATTTTTTCTCTTTTTATTAATATCTTTTTCTGTATATTTTCTGCACCGTTTCTTTTATTAAAGGATGATCTTGAAAGGAGGGTGCCTCTATGGAGGGCGCCTGTAGGAGTGTGCCTACTCTGCCTAATGATATATCCGGCCCTGCTTGGGACTGTTTTATTCTATACCCCCTTAAATATACCTTGTAGATACAACTCTATACATACATATCATGTAAAATTCTAACAAATAACAAAGCTGAATGATAGAAGTGGAGCTTAGAACCTGGAAGAGATAGGGTCACACGTACAGCCCGTGCCTAGGATCCAAGGCACCCCACGAGGACACTAGTACCTGTTGTTAACCTGAAACATTTTAGGCCAGTTCAGATTTACATTATGTCAGACATCCTTAAGTTTTATTTCAAATATGTATTACTAATTTAGAAAGCTTGTTCTATATGATTAAACATATATTAGCAGGTTTGCTTACAGTATCTGTAACTTATTGTTCCATAGAGCAGCAGAACAAGTAATTTCCTGTCCATATGGTGGTGAGGATATAGCATATTTACCTGCCACAAGCTAATATGATTATATGTTAAATATTTCCATACAGTATATTGATAGATAATGCTAAAATGACATTGCATATCAATTAATGATAATACCAAAAGCTAAGTAAACAACTGGTTATACATGTTCAAGCAGCAATTTGTTGCAAAAGGTTATGATACACATAGTATACTTATACTTGTATAGTATACTTGATACAGTATACTTAAACATGTTACACAACACATTTTAGTTATGCCCACAAACGCTGGAGGAATAGTATTTATAATAATAATAATTGTAAATTTGTCATTAAAGTGTAAGTAAAGTGAAAACTTTAGGTTTCTTTTTATAGAGGGTGTCAGATTGTATTTGCTGTCTTTTGCCTTGCTTTTCTATTTGTCCTGGTTACCATTGTCAGTGAAACAGAGTGATGGGAAATTCAAAATTTTAAATTTGTCTGCAGAACAGGATGTAAGAGGACTTTCTCTCACTTTAAAGATATTTCCTCTTGCCTTCTGTTGTGTCTATGGGATAGGAAGTGGAAGGAAATATCTCCAAAGGGATAAGCACAGTGGGGAGGGGGGGATTTATCAAAACTGGAGCAGACAAGAGCTGCTGTGCATGGCTACCACTCAGCTTCTCTGTTTCATTTTTTAAATCTTAACTAAACAAACAGAAGATAGAAGCTGATTGCTCCAACACATTTTTTTACTGTTCACTTTTTTTTTTTTTTGAATCTACATACATTTTTTTTTTAAGAATAAAGATTTGTTAAGTTTTACATAGAAAAAGAAACAATCCAGGATACATTGACAGGCTGACTGTATCAAAAGCAGAACGATAGATTACAGTTAATGACCATTATATGGTGACAAGTAGGGATGTTCAGATACCGTACTCGGTACAGGTACATGTACAGATACTTTTCCAGCTCCAAGACTAGACTAGAGAAAAACTAAAAAGTTAGGAGGCAGCTGTCATTTGTAAGGAGCACACGGAGCTCCTGGGATTTATACATCTGTTTTAATGTATGGGTTTTTTTTAAATAAATATATATATAAAGGGATGCACCGATACCATTTTTACAAGTACAAGTACTGATACTTGTCCAAGTACTCACAGATACAAGTACTGATACATTTTTGTTTATTTTCATGTGACAGTTTTTCTAAAACAATACAGACTAATGATTTCAGGACAGTGGTGCAGAGTCAGAGCCAGGTCCCAGCTGCAAACCTAGTAGTTCTCATGAAAATGTCAAGTATCGGCACTGGTATCTGAACTGGTATCTGGACATCCCCAGTGACAAGGAACAAAATAACCCTCCCATCCGTACCCGTAAGTGCTGGAGAAAAGGGAGCGGGAAGGGGAAGGAAAAGGTAGGACAGGCAAGGGATGTGCGCGACGGGTGGATCTAACTCTGCACCAGTATAGATACATGGCATACTTGTTACAGCCTTGTCTTTTATTTAAATTGTATCTAAAGTCAAAGCCTGGTGACCATTATCATCAGCACTGACTGTGAAGGAAAAATCTAAAATTTTGAGTTGTCACCATAGCATGAATAGATGACAAATCTTCCAGTGGGGACACTCTGGTGACAGCTGTCTAATAGGAATTTCTCTTACTTTGGATAAATTTCTTCTCCTTTATGTCTACAAGACAAGAATTTAAGCTATATCTCCCCAATGGGACCCACATGGCATAAAAACTGAAATACATTTTTACCCTTCCCTACTCTGTAGCGCCCTTTCCTGTGTATGAGTTTTTTATGCATCAAGAGTAACTACTGTTAATGATTGTGGTTATTACAGAGTGATCTTCCTCTCATTTAATAATGGACACATGAATTACCCAAGTGTACATTATTTATTGACATATTAATGTGGAGAGTGGAGTGAAGTGGACATGGGCTTTAAGTAGGCCCTCAGTAGACATAATGTAGTCTCCTTTAATAACACTACTGTACTCATTTTGAGTGACTATTTTTTTTTTTAGTTTGACATGCCTAGCCAAGGGAGTCAAGAAGCAGAAATCTGGCCCTACCTTTAACCACTTCAAGACCAGGTGTTTAGACCCTCCAAGTGGTCTTGGAAGACGCCTGCTCAGATCTAGAGAGCTCCGGGCCGGCCGTTTTTTTACTACAGCCGGCCCGGAAGTGGTTAAGTTGCATTCCCACCTCTCTGTTTTTAGGCTTTGTAGCACAGGCTGCAATCTTTGCATTGCATGACAATTAAGCGAGCCATACACCTGCGGGCTGAAAAACAAAAATATTACAGATTCCTCCATCCACGCTAAAAATTGTCCGACCGGCTCCTTTGATTTTCTGATTAAAGCATCTGGAATGGAAGGGTGCCAACAGGACCACCCACTGAATGAATTTAGGCCCGTCTGCAGTGTGTATGGACAGCTTTAGTATAAAAGCGCATGACAATGCAAATTCATGTATGTGCTCAAAAGTTGAAATACGTTACACTGAGCATTCACATACATTTCCATCAGGTTCAACAGAAACGCACGTGCGTTAAAATGCATAGGTGTGAATGCTGCCTCACTGGGTCAAGAGCTGCATAACATAGACACGGTGCCATTAACTATACAGTTGGCAGATAGGGCTGAATTGATTTTTAAGCCCATAAATCTATTTAAAAATAATAATTAGTGGTCAAAATACAGAGAAATCATTTGGAAATGTTAAAAGCATAGCGGAAGCATACAGAAGCATTTATATAAGGAATATGAGTACCTAGTAAAAATGCCCTGTTCCTGCCAAATTTTGCACTTACATGTAAAGAAACTATAAGCCTTCTGCAAAATGCTGTGCAAAGGCTAAGAATAACAATATTTCATATTTTACTTCAATGTGCCCCACATTAGCTGGTGGTTCATACAAGCTTTTGTACATAGGGCCTTTATATTTTTACTGCCCAAATCTCTTAGGACTACAACATATCAACTCTAAATCTTACAGCAAAGTGTCAGATTTTTTAAACTTCAACCTACTGACATGAAGTAACCCATAAGACAAGTTCGGACATGTTTCAGAGAACTAGAACACATTTCCTATTCGTTACATGCCTAAACAGATTTTTCCTTCTTAATAGGCATATGTTTGGATACAGAAGTGTCACTGTTCAGCTGAAAATGTTGTGCAAGGCTCCTTTCATTTTTAAGATTGAAGGATGTCAGATAGGAGGTTGCCAACAGGGCCATCCAAGGAGCTAATTTTGTCCGGTTGCGCAAAAGCAGAAGTCCCTCTACAGCAGTCCAACTATCCCCCCCCCAGCTTTGCCTAACTGCAGTGCTGCAATCAGCAGGTAGCATGAGTGCTGGTGATTGTAGCACTGTAGATCTGATTCAGCAGGGAACATTTTAGACTCCTGTAGGGAGTACAGTGTGCAGAGCTCTAAAAGGATAAATGCACTTTAAAAGCAAAGTTAATAATAATAAATGCACATGGATTTATAAAAGAAAAACATTTACATTTAGTAATTTTTTGCATTGGGGCCAGTAAGCATTGAAACTGCGATCAGTGGATCTCGGGTGCAATGCTCTAGCTCCTGCAGACTCGCCCTCCCATCCATGTCCGTACCTCGGCCATTCAGTAACAGGAGGGTGAATAAATCACCGCAAGTGTGGTTTCTTTACTGCACTTTTATTTATTTCAGCAGAGTGCACTTTGTATTTATTATATTTGGATTATCACTGATAATTTAGCACAGCAGCTGAGTCTTCTAAGTGCAGGATTTAACCAAGTTATATTATCCTGTATATTTGCTTCATGTCAGTAAACTGTAAAAAGAATGTAACTATACCCATAAGGTATTTCTAGATAAAAAAAATGCCCATGATGATATATGCCCTTTAAATGCACACTGGCTAGATTAAGATTTAAAGAATAATTGTGTTCAATGCCAGTTGAGAGTGACAAGAACTCAATGAGAAGCAATTAGGGCAAGCCTGATCTATCAAAACAAAGAAACAAAGAATCAAATCAGTGAAACCTTTTCTGCGCCATTCTAGGCCAGTCCTTATAAAGCTGGCCATACACCTGTCAATTTCTTTTGTTCAACCTGCGGGCACCTGGCAGAATACCCAATCAGAGCGGGCAGCTCATTGGCTGCGGGCTCTGATCACGTAGCGATCTTCCAGCCGGCTCCTTCGATCAGCTGATCGAGGAATGCCAGCTGAAAGGGAGTCCGGTACATTAAAAACCATCTGTAATTCGGCCAGTGTATGGGCACCTTAACACTGGAATAGAATGCAGCAGGACAGCCAATAATTTGCACATACAACTTAAAATATTTGGACTAAGGCTATGTGAAACAAAAAGAAAAAGGGCAGATATTCTGCAAAATATGATTAAGACTTTTCTGTTGAGTCTACAGTAACCTTGCAGCAATCAGGGAAACATTTTTACTTACGTACTGATGAAGCCAGATATTTTGAATATGCAGACTCTTCAGTGCACAATAAGAAAGCACTAAGAATTCCAGACATCAAGCAATAGGTATGACATCACAAAATAAAGAATCACCCTTTCTTTGTCACAGTTAAAGTCACTATGACCTCTGATATGTTTGCACTGGCACTTTATATTTAGCCCGCCCATCACCACCAAAGAGGAGATAAGGTATGGCAGTTGTGATATTTCACTAGGGGTCAGAGAAACAGAAAAGAGGCCCATGCAGACAGAGCTGATTAGCTGCTAGACAATACTTTTCACAATATCTAGTTGGAAGCTTGGAAGGCAAAGGCAGAGGAAATTTAGAAATATATAGGCACAGACAAATTAGATCAAATATATTAATAAACACCCTCCTTCACAAGTCCCTACGCCACTTTTCTGTATTGATGACCCCTGCCCGCCACCCACACTAGCCAGTATAACAGTCCAAGAACTTTACTGCACCACCCTGGAGGTTGTATAGGAACATAATGTTTGCAATAGGAATCGATAATTGAGAATCTCTTTTGAACCTTCTTTCTCTAGGACAGCATCCCAGAAGAAAAAAATAGATTCTCAATGGTGAGGGCAGTTATGTGGCTGCACTGACCAATCACTGATTCCCAACCAGACCGTTATACCAGCTGGTGTAAGATCATCATTACAGATAAGTGCAGCATGGACCTGGGGGTAAGGGGGGGGTTGTGGGTTGCAGGGCGAGGAGAGTGTTGTGAGTTAGTTCACCTTTTTAAATTTTTTTGAAAAGGTGAACTAAGAACTATGGACCCAAATCTGGAGCACCACTAAACTCTGCTCACTGGATTTAGAAGCCAGTTACAAACTATTATACAACTCGAACATGGTGTCCAGTTGTCTCGAACGCTTTGTTCCTGAACACACAGGGAACTGCTGTACATATATGGTTGACTTGTCCTATTGTACGAGGCTTGTGGATGCAAGTCTGTAGGATGCTCTCTGTCCTGCTGGGCACCAACAAGTCTGAAAACCTGAGTCAATCTCTAGCCGGAGGGACCTAAAATGTATTTCTATTTTCGCAACCACATTGGGATAACAACTGTTTTATATTTGTCACATGTTCCCATCTACTTAGCATAAGCTAAAAAAATGCTTCTTGCAGTTTAAATTGATTTTACTTGGGTTAGAGTTTCTACTTGGCTTCTTAAGGCTTAAAATGTCTACTTGCTTCCTTCTGGCTCATTGCTGGCTCATTTTATTAAGATTTGTAAAGTAGACTTGAACACTGTCTGTGTTTACAAAGGGTTAAAGGATTACAACCCTGGCTTCTGCATTGAATTTTAATGAGAGAAACACACTCATCAAATTTCAGTCCTATGTCTTTCTAATAGATCAGATCACAGTAGAGGTGCTGAGAAAACCTGGAATTAGCCATCCTTCCTGCTGCCACAAAACATGTAAAAGGCAAGAAATATTTATTTTTCAATTATTTTTCATTATGCTGTGTGATTGGGAACACATAACAAACATATGGAGGGGGTTTCTCAAATTTGACTGCAAAAGTGGAAATACACTTTAAGAAATGTCAGTTTAAACTTGTAACACATGTTTTACAGCTACCAAACAAACCATTGTTAAAAACCTGGTTAACTTACTCCCTCTCAATAGCTGAAGTCAAAACAAGATTACACTGGACATTCTCTCATGAAAACCTGATAACAAAACTTACAGATACAATGGCCAAATTTAAAATAATATGGGAGCCATAGATAAATCATTTGCCACCATCCTTTGATTGTTCCCGTTTAGAATTGTGACCTTGAGTAAACCACATGGTTGTGTTCCCAGCTATTTTAGGAAACTCAGGGGTGCGCCTTCTCCTCTACCTTTTCTCCTCCTAAACGTTCTCTTCCCATTTCTACTCATTTACCCTGCATTTCTATTCCTCCCTGTAACTTTTTTTCTGAAGTTTGCAACCGACAATACTGGGAATGTCGTATTTCTGGCCCCCTACTCTGCTCAGTGGTGCCTTCTGTGACGATAATGGTGTGTGAGTCTGAATATTAAAAATAGAATTCTCTTGTCCCCCCAGTTCAGAGCAAATCCAGGCCTTCATTTGGCCATTTGCCAGTTCTTCCACATTCAACAGAACAGAGATCTGCTATCTGGCCTGTGATCTTTTATTGCCCCAGCCCTAGTGAAAGTTCAAAATATATCTCTTTTTTTTTTATATAAATTCTTTATTTTATCAGTTTTTTAAAGTTTACACCATACATGGAAAGGCAGTGCAGAAAAAAAAAGAATGCAAAATAGGCAAGGTCAATTCAGTACTGTCAAAACGCATTATTTAACCATACAGGCACCAGAGGGAAAAAAGAAAAAGAAGCAACTTTCTGGCTCATATGGTGGGACTAAAAAGGGGTAGTCGGGTGTGTATGCTGGCCAAGCTGTCATCATCTCTCAAATATCTCTCTAAGCCTTTTATAGCTGTCCCTAATTAAAGGCATTCATCTATTACCAGTGGACAAGTTAATATAAACATGAGCAGGTCTGGTAGAGGTAACGACCCAGGCGACCCCACATTCACCCAAAAGTCATAGACTTAAGTTACAAAATCAGCTACATTTCATGATTTGAAATTGGGCGGTGATAGTGTAAAATAAACGTTAATCCTCTGCCTACTTTCCATCTCCAGCCCTGCCGGCTCCTAAAGGTCTGACAAAAAGATGCTGAACTAGCTAGAGGTGGCTCTTGGTTTTAAAACGTCAAGGAATGAACTAAGAAGTCTTAACTTCCTAGAAGAGTTCCCCTTTAATCTCTGGGCATTATCTGCTGAAAGCTTGCTTGAAGAAGAGCCCTGCAGACTTCTCCTTTGTAGACTTGTGCGCCGTCCAAAAATTTGTTCTGTTTCGTTTCGTAATATCCGTTATTTCGTATTTCGTAATTCGTGTCAAAACTCAATTCGGATTCGTACGAAATACGAAATACGAAGTTTCGTTAGTGGCTGTTATATTTTCGTAGATGTACGAACATTCGTTATGATGACGTTAAAAAGCAAAATACCTTTAATATTGGAGTCGATGTGGTAGTTGTTTTTTTTAGCTGAAATACGAATTCCGTTAACGGATTCCGTATCCGAATTTCGTAATTTCGTATTTCCTGCCTATTTTGCAACTCAGCTCAGCAGCAGAAGAGAAAACCCATTGGAATGGATACCTGGTCAGTCAACCCAAACGAAATACGAATTCCGTTAACGGATTCCGTATCTGAATTTCGTATTTCGGATTTTAAAAAAAACGACCATCAAGTAACTATCAACTCCAATATAAATGTACTTTGCTTTTTAACTTCAATATAACGAATGTTCGTACCGGAAAGAAATTCCGTCAACCTCTGTCTACTCTAGTGTCACTGTCTCTACTACCTACCTCTGTCTCTGATATTGTCTCTGATATATTTTAATTTTTATAGTCTGTGACTGTGTTTGAACAACAGCATGATTGATGATGATGACGATGATGATGATGACACAACAATTTCGTTAGTGGCGGTAACATGTTCGTATCGTAACGAACATTCGTTATGATAAAGTTTAAAAATCCCTTTGCTAATTTTGTATTTTTTCCACCCAAAAAACGAAATTCCGTTGACGAATTTCGGACCCGAATCCGAAACTGAATTAAATCTAATATTAGATTTACTA